>NW_027118002.1:192608-275477 GCF_038497935.1 Neoaidaea tothii
CGCCGCACGGCGTGCGGCGCGGGTGTGCGCCGCACGCCGTGCGGCGCGCCGCCGCCGCTCCCGGCTGCCCCGCCATCCCACCCCCCACTGTACTCTAGTGTAATCTACCCCACACTCCGCACAGGTTGGGGGCGCGTCGCTTGCGCTTGCCCCGCTCTCCGGCGGGATCCCGCGGGGCATCCCGCATATGTGGCCTGTTCGGGCTAGCCGCAGCGCCTGCGTCTAGCAGGAACCAATTGAGCCGCACCGCCGGCATTTCCCAAGCGCAACCGCACGTGTCCGCCGGACCCCTCACGGTGCTAGCGCCGCGCGGAGTTTATTCTTCCCTCTTCGGACACCGCAGCGCGGGAAATGAAACCTTATTCCCAGCTTTAGGTTGCGGGATCCGTCTTCCCCGGACGCTTGTCCTCCTCGATCACCGCCGCCAGCGCGTCGGCCACGCGCCAGCGCCCGAACGGCCCGGCACGGCCCGAGCTGGCGCTAGCCGCGCCCCGGCTCCCCGGGGCGCCGGGGCGTCGGGGAACCGCCCGGCCGCTAGGCGGATCGCCTGCCCTCTGGACCGCAACCGCCCGCGGCCGCAGGCCATAAATACGCCGGCGCGCCCCTCACCGATCCGCACACTCTCATCATGGTTGGCCTCTCCGTCCTCGAAAACGAAACCGTCGTGCACATCAACCGGCTGCCGACGCGCGCCTACGCCATCCCCGAGCAGCACGTCTCGCTCAATGGCACGTGGAACTTCCAGTACGTGCCCACGCCCAAGGTCGCGCCCGACGCCGCCGACTCCACCGGCGACTGGGCGCCGATCGAGGTCCCCGGGCACTGGCAGCTCCAGGGCTACGGCCACCCGCACTACACCAACGTGATCTACCCGTTCCCGGTGGACCCGCCGCACGTCCCGTCCGAGAACCCGACGGGCGTGTACGAGCGCACGTTCGACGTCCCGGCCGACTGGTCGCCCGAGAGCGTCGTGCGCCTGCGCTTCGACGGCGTGGACTCGTCGTTCCACGTCTGGGTCAACGGCACCGAGGTCGGCTACAACCAGGGCTCGCGCAACGCGGCCGAGTTCGACATCTCGCGCCTGGTCACCTTCGGCGGCACCAACACCGTGCGCGTCCACGTCTACCAGTGGTGCGACGGCTCGTACATCGAGGACCAGGACCAGTGGTGGCTCTCGGGCATCTACCGTGACGTCACCGTCCTCGCGTTCTCGCCGGCCGGCCACATCGACGACTACTGGTTCAACCCCACGCTGGACGCGACCTACACGGACGCCGTCATGGCCGTCGAGGCCACCATCTCGCGGGCCGCCGCCGGCGAGCTCGTCGTCTCGCTCGCCGACGGCGCCGCCGAGCTCTACTCGGCCAAGATCCCCGTCGCCGCCGGCGTCGTCTCCCACAGCTTCCCGGTCGCCAGCCCCACCAAGTGGACCGCCGAGGCGCCGTACCTCTACACCGCCCGGCTCGCGCTCCTCGTCGACGGCGTCGAGGTCCACGCCATCACCCAGCGCGTCGGCTTCCGCGTCGTCGAGATGAAGAACGGCAACATCGCCGTCAACGGCAAGGCCATCCTCTTCCGCGGCGTCAACCGCCACGACCACCACCCCACCCTCGGCCGCGCCGTCCCCCTGGACTTTGTCCGCCGCGACATGCTCATCATGAAGACCCACAACATCAACGCCATCCGCTGCTCGCACTACCCCAACCACCCCAAGTTCTACGACCTCTGCGACGAGCTCGGCTTCTGGGTCATGGACGAGGCCGACCTCGAGTGCCACGGCTTCTACGACGCCGTCGCGCGCCCGGAGAACATCCCCGAGCTCATGAACTACGACGAGCGCAAGCAGCTCGCGTTCCCCCACGCCGCGCTCTTCGCGTCGTCCAACCCGACCTGGAAGGAGGCCTACCTCGACCGCGCCCGCCAGATGGTCTACCGCGACCGCAACCACGCGTCGGTCATCATCTGGTCGCTCGGCAACGAGTCGTTCTACGGCCACAACCACAGACACATGTTCGAGTGGATCCGCTCGGTCGACCCGCGCCCGGTCCACTACGAGGGCGACCTCAAGGCGCAGTCCTCGGACATGTTCTCGCTCATGTACCCGCCGCTCAAGAAGCTCGAGGACTTTGTGATCGCCAACGGCGACGACTTCGAGAAGCCCATGATCCTGTGCGAGTACGCGCACGCGATGGGCAACGGCCCGGGCGCCATGCGCGAGTACCAGGACATGTTTGAGAAGCACCGCATCCTCCAGGGCGGCTTTGTGTGGGAGTGGGCCAACCACGGCCTGCTGACGAAGGACAAGGCCACGGGCGCCGAGTACTACGGCTACGGCGGCGACTTTGGCGAGTACCCGCACGACGGCACCTTTGTGATGGACGGCCTGGTGTCGTCCGACCACACGCCGACGCCGGGCCTGCTCGAGACCCGCAAGGTGTTTGAGCCGGTGCGCGTGCTGTTCGAGAACGGCGCGATTGTGCTCAAGAACCTGTACGACTTTGAGACGCTCGACCACCTCTCGTTCTCGTGGAAGCTCGAGTCGTTCCCGTCGGCGCAGGGCGCGCCGACCCAGGTGGCCTCGGGCTCGGGCGCGGTGGCCAAGGGCGTGGCGCCGGGCGAGCTGACCAAGATCGCCGTCGACGTGCCGGCGCTGTCGGGCCTGCCCGCCGGCGAGGTCTGGCTGTCGGTTGCGGTCTCGCTCACGGCCAAGACCGCGTGGTGCGACGCCGGCCACGTGGTGGCCACCGGCCAGCAGCTGCTCGCCGAGATCGCGGCCCTGCCCGCGGTCGAGACCGCCACCGGCCCGGCGCCCGTCATCAAGGACACCGTCGCCGCCGTCTCGGTGTCGACCCCGGCCGGCTCGTTCTCGTTCGACAAGCTCAAGGCCCGCATCACGTCCTGGACCGTCGGCGACAAGACCATCCTCACCGACGAGGCCAACGTGCTCTCGTTCTGGCGTGCGCCCATCGACAACGACCGCCCGGTGGACATGCCCTACTGGAAGTCGTTCGGCCTCGACAAGCTGCAGACCCAGGTCCGCAGCGTCTCGGTCGTGCCCGGCCTCAGCTCGTACGCGTCGCCCATCACGATCGTGGCCCAGACGTTCATTGCGCCGCCGATCCTGGCCTGGGGCTACGACGTCACCGTCACCTACACGCTGCTCGACGGCTGCACCAAGCTCAACATCGGCACCAAGATCGCCCCGCGCGCGGCCTCGCAGCAGCGCATTCCCGTCAGCGTCCCGCGCATCGGCTGGGAGCTGGGCATTGCCGAGGAGTACGACCAGGCCGAGTGGTTTGGTCTCGGCCCGGGCGAGTCGTACTCGGACAAGCGCGAGGGCGTCTCCGTCGGCGTTTTCTCGGGCTCGGTCGCCGACCTGACCTACACCTACGAGGTTCCCCAGGAGAACTCCAACCGCATGGACACCCGCTGGGTCGCGCTCTCGGGCACGGGCTCGAAGAACCTGGCTGTGACCTTCAAGTCCGCCGGCAAGCCCTACCAGTTTGCCTTCAGAGTCTCGGACGAGGAGGGCGTCGACGAGGCCAAGCACCCGTTCCAGGTCGCTCACGGCGCCAAGAAGCTGCGCCTGGACTACGCGCAGCACGGTGTCGGCACCAACGCCTGCGGCCCTGGTGTCATTGACCCGTACAAGCTGCTGACGACGGGCGTGGTCGATTTCACCGTGGAGCTGGACGCGTCTGCTTAATTGGGTAATGGGATGTTCCTGTATGAACTAGTGGGCCTAGGCTAGTAATGAACTTTGACATATGCAACGCAGTCCGTAGTCTGCATCCCGCGCTGACTCTCATAGCCGTGCCATCCCGCGCCAGCGGCGACTCGGCCGGGGTGTGGGCGGTCTGGTGGACGAGCCCCCGGCGGCGACTCCGTCGAGGGTAGGCCCTGCGGGCGGCCGCGGGTAGTGCCCACCGGCAGCTGGGCGTAAGGCATACCGTGACGGAGTGGCCGCCGGAGGCTGGGGGTAGATGCGGGTATATGATATGCGGGTATATGCGGCGACTTTCGAGAGTAAGCTGTGCGGGCGGCCGCGGGGCAGTGCTCATTGGCAGCCGCCCGCAGGGCCTACCCTCGACGGAGTCGCCGCCGGAGGCTCTGGATAGATGCGGTTATATGCGGTTATATGCGGCGACTTGACCCTGCGGACGGCTGCCACTGGGTACTACCCCGCGGCCGCCCGCAGGGCCTACCCTCGACGGAGTCGCCGCCGGAGGCTCGGGATATATGCGCCTATATGCGGCGACTTGTCGAAGCTAAGCCCTGCGGATGGCCGCCCGCAGGGCCTACCCTCGACGGAGTCGCCGCCGGAGGCTCAGGGGTCTATGCGGCTATATGCGGTTATATGCGGCGACTTTCGAGAGTAAGCTATGCGGGCGGCCGCGGGGCAGTGCTCATTGGCGGCCGCCCGCAGGGCCTACCCTCGACGGAGTCGCCGCCGGAGGCTCAGGGGTCGATGCGGCTATATGCGGCTATATGGCAGCAACCCCGTCGAGAGTCGACCCTGCCCTGCGGACGTCCACAGGGCTCCCCGACGGAATCGCTGGAGGCTCACCGCCGCCGTCGATGAGCGCACAATGACCCGTAGCATGTAGCCGCAGATGCATATAGCCGCTGCGGGATAGACCGCGCGGCTCCAGCAAGCGCACCAGTCTGCTGGCGCGCTGCTGGCAGCCGCGGCCGCATGCCAAGCGCTGAGTCCGCGTAAGCCGGAGAGCCGGGCCGAGGCGAGCCAGCCTGTTGGTAGGCGGTCCGTGCGAGCTGACGTCAGACCGGGGATGTCGGGCAGCCAGTCCGGCCCGCACGGGCGCGCCGGGCGCTAGCCGCAAGGCGGCCAGGGCAGCTCTGCAGAGCGGAGAGACGGGCCGCCCCCGGGCCGCCTCCGCCGGGTCGGACCCCGCGCTTGACTCGCTTCCCCGCCATCGAACGGCTACGCTAGTAGAGAGCTAGCCCATACAGGACAATTTACCGACGCGCCGGTGCTAAGCGGCCGCAGCAGCACTCGCGGAAGAGACGGGCCGAGCCGGGCCGCGTGCCCTCCGACTGGCGGCCTGCCCCGCAGGACACTCGCCAACGAGCACACGCTGCTGGCTGGCCTGGCGGCGAGAGAGTCCCGGGCCGAACGTCCGCGATCTCTCCGTTCCGAGCTCCCCGGGCCTAAACTATACCAAGACGCTAGTGAGCTACGTGTCTAGCCAGGACCGGCCTCATCACCGAGTTCGAGCGCGCTCATAGCGCAAGGGCGCGCGGGGCTGAACGCCGGATCCGCTGAGGTGCTCGCACCAGCACTCACCAGCACTCGCTCAATTGCGTCGACCGCTTTCTGGCTTCTCGCCTCTCAGAGACGCGCTAATGCACACTGTGGCTTCCACTAGCCACAACGGCACAAGCTCCGACAGCCGCGCCAGCATTTTAAGCGGCCGCACGCCCCTTGTTCGCTAAAATGCTTCTCTCTCTTCTCTGTCTCTTCGCGGTCGCCGCGGCTCTGCCGCACGCCCAGCGCCAGTCTGCCGCCAGCGTCTTCCAGTTCACCAATTGGACTGACACGAGCGGCAACAGCATCCAGGCACACGGCGGTGGCTTTATCGCTGTCGACAACTATTTCTACTGGTTCGGCGAGAACAAGACCGGCGACGGCAACCTGTTCAAGTCCGTGACGTGCTACCGGTCGACGGACCTGGCGTCGTGGGAGTTCCGCGGAAACGTGCTGACGCCAATCGCCGACACCAACATCTCGTCGGCGATGGTCGTCGAGCGGCCCAAAGTCGTGTACAATGCCAAAAACAGCGAATACGTCATGTGGTTCCACAACGACGACTCGTCGTACGGCTCGGCTATGGTCGGCGTGGCCACCTCCGAGACCGTTGACGGCACGTACACGTGGCAGGGCTCGTTCAAGCCGTTTGGCACCGACAGCCGCGACATGACCGTGTGGAAGGACACTGACGGCACGGCGTACATTGTGTTTGCGTCCGACGGCAACAAGGACCTCAAGATCGCGTCCCTAGACGACGACTACTACGGCGTGGCCACCCAGGAGTACATCTGGACGAGCGTGTACTGGGAGGCGCCCGGGTTCTTCAAGGTCAACGGCACGTATTACCTGCTGTTCTCGCGCCAGAACGGCTGGATGCCCGCCGACAACTACTACATGACTGCGACCAGCATGGCCGGGCCCTGGTCCGCGCAGACGCTGCTGTCGGGCTCGGGGGAGCACATGTACAACACGCAGAACGCGTTCGACATCCAGATCGCCGGCCGCGACGACACCCTGCACATCTACTACGGCGACCGCTGGGACTCGAGCCACCTCGGCGCGTCCTCGTACATGTTTCTGCCGGCTGTGCTCGACGCCGAGGGCAATCTGACGCTGCCGTACGTGTCGGCGTGGACGCCGGACGTCGCCTCGGGCACGTATACGACGCCGGCGTACAGCAGCTACGACGTGGCGACGCTGACCCTGACCAACTCGACGTCGACCGCGGCCTGTACGGGCTGCGACACGGGCACGGCCGCCGTGCTGACGGCCGCCAGCGACGCCTCGTTCGTGTGGGCGGGCGCCGCGGGCACGCACGTGATTGCCATCAAGTACGCCTACGGCGCCCCCCTGCAGAACTGGATGCCCATTGACGTCATCGTCGACGGTGTGTCCCAGGGCTGGATCCTGCCCGAGTCGACCGCGAGCTCGTCCGTGTTTCTCGAGGCAGCCGCGCAGGGCATCGTGCTGGCCCGGGGCTCGAACGTGACACTACACAACACGTCGCCGTCGGCAAACTACGCGTTCATGCTGGACGTGGTCAAGGTGTATGCGCAGTAGTGCTGTGGCGCAGCAGGCGTGGCGTTGAGAGCCGCGCCCGCTGCGGCAAGCCGCATCTGGTGCGGCTCGCTACTCAGCCGCACAGAGCGCGGCTCATATTCCCAGCCGCACCAGGTGCGGCTCATCCCGCAATCCCGCTCTCAGCCGTACCTCCCTACGGTTTTTGCTGCTGCCCGTGAACTTTCATGTTAAGCAGATAATAAATTCTCAAGTAACACAAATCCCATTGGACCAAGCATGCCGTACCCTGTGTACGAACCTTGCGCGCAAGGTGCCTGGCATGGCTGTCGTAGCTTCCGTAGACGTCGGTGCACTAAAGCAGGCCTTAGACACGACGCATCAAATGAGGACTAGCGCATCACCAGTGCCACCCATACCGTTGGCTCTGAGTGCAACCTCGGATATTTCGTCAAAATCATTTCATTGTAATTAAGCCTATCTTTTGCTTTCATCAATGTGCGCCACCTCCGGCTTGGAGTCGATCTTGTGCATGCCAATATGCTCAATCGCGGTGGCGCCCGCAATCGCGTCCGCGCCGTCAAAAATCTCGGCAATCTCCTCAAGTCCTTTGCCGCCCGTCTCAGGGAACGTAAAGTACACAATCACGATCTCCACGGCGATCACACAGCAGTACACGATGTAGTACTTCCACGTAATCGCTTTCATGGCAATCGGGTTAACAAAGTTGTTGAACACGCCCGCCAGGTTGCCGCACAGCTGGTAAAGCATGGCCGCCTTGGACCGCAGCGAGAACGGCACGACCTCGGTCGTGTAGGTCGGGGCAAACGGCGCTGTCAGGTGGTAGAAGCCCGAGTACAGGTACATCATGGCGATGGTGCCCCCCGCCAGACCGGTCTGCTTGAAGTTGCGCTGCTGGTTGAGCGCCGACAGAATGGTCCAGATCACGTACGTGATCAGCATGCCGATCAGGCCGAAGATAAAGCCCGCCCGGCGACCGATGCGGTCGACCTGCGACGCGAAACCGTACGCCGTGATGATCGACCAGATTGTCGAGCACATGTTGATGATCAGCTGCGTGTTTGAGTTGGTGATGCCCAGGTTATTGAGCACGATCGACAGATAGTACGACAGCAGCGCGTTGCCCGAAATCTGCATCATGACCGGCACAAACACGCAGATGAAGAGCCGGTGGCGCATGCCGGGCGTCTGTAGGAACTGCCCCCAGCGCGACTGCTTCTGGGTGCGCTCGGCCTCGAGTGTAGCCGAGACCTCGGCCATCTCGAAACGTGCTAGCTGCGAGTTGCGGTCGCCACCACCGTGGTACTTGACAAAGAACTCGAACGCCTCGTCGTGGCGGTCTTTGGAGATCAGCCAGCGCGGTGACTCAGGCGCCCAGATGGCGACCACGAACTGGATCGTCGGAATCACGGCCTGAAGTAGACTGGGGATGCGCCAGCTCCACGTGGTGTCCGGGATCTTGAACGTGCCGTAGATGATGACGGCCGCGAAGAACGAGCCGACGGGCCAGGCCGGCTCGATAAACGACGTGACTTTGCCGCGCTGCGACGGGTACGCGCACTCGGCCAGCAGCAGTGGCGACGTCGTCTGCACCGTGGCCAGGCCAAAGCCGAGCACGAACCGCGAGATCACAAACATGGCGTAGTTTTGCGACGCGCCCTGCAGGGCCGCACCAATCACCACCAGCACTGTGCCCACGAAGATTGGCTTGCGACGGCCGTAGCGCTCACAAGCGGGCGCCACAAACGGCATTGACGCCAGCGTTCCCCAGGTGATGCCGTTAGACATGACGCCTAGTCGCTGGCCCTGGGGGTGGCCAAAAAAGTCGCGCCACGTCGGCAGCGACTGCAGGCCGTTCAGCATCGAGCCGTCGAAACCGGACGTGACCTGGGTCAGCATCGCGCAGCTCAACAGCAGGTTCAGCTTGCGGATGTGCGGCACGTTCCACCACATCGTGTCCATCTTGGGCGTCACGTCGGCTAGCACCAGGCCCTCGAACGAGTCCTCTGGGCGGAGGTACTCTCTGAGCTTCTCGTTTCTAGTCGTGTCTTCCATTTGATGAGTTGCGGGTTCAGCGGCTTGGGACTCGCAGGTGGACGCGCCGCCTTAAATATTCGGCCCCGGGCACAGTCCGTGTCAGATGCCCAGCCGGGGTCAGCGCAGTGCGGTGCGGGAGCCAAGACCGCCCGCCGCCCGGCTTGGCCTGCTGCTCGGCCGGCAGGTGGGAGGTTGGCGAAGCCATAGTGCCGGGCACCACCGCGTTGGCACCACGGCCGCAATAAGGTTTCATTTAGCGATTCCCCGCATTTAAGGTTCGCTCTCGTGCATTAGCGCGCGACCCCGCAATCAGCCGCAAACGTCATCCCAGAACAGTCCCTGCTATTGTCCCGGCCGCCTGACGGGCCCTGGCGCCTTTGTCTACAGGCGGAGCTCCGGCGGGCCGCTTCCGCTGCCTTCCCCGCGATCGAACGCGTCCCCGCCCGCTAGCGCCGCGCCAGAACACGTCCGCCGCAGCGGAGGGCGGCCCGCCGGTCGCCCGCAAAGCTCAAACTCAAGCAGATGTATTGCGCTAGCTACTCCGATCGGCGCTCGACGTGGTCCTCGTGCACGGCCTCCGCCTTCTCGATGATCTGCAGCTCCTCCTTGAACTGCTCCATGGCGTGCGTACCCACGAGCGCGTCTGGGCCGTCGAAGATCTCGGCGATCTCCTCGAGGCCCTTGCCGCCCGTCTCGGGGAACGTGAAGTACACGACCACAATCTCCACGGCCAGCACGCAGCAGTACACGATGTAGTACTTCCACGTGATCGCTTTCATGGCAATCGGGTTCACAAAGTTGTTAAACACGCCCGCGATGTTGCCACAAAGCTGGTACATCATCGTGGCCTTGGACCGCAGCGAGAACGGCACGACCTCCACCACGTACGTCGGGCCGAACGGCGACGTCAGGTGGTAGAACCCGGAGTACAGGTACATCATGACGATCGTGCCCGCCGCCAGCCCGTGGTTCTTGAAGTCCCGCTCCTGGTTGATCGCCGACAGAATCGTCCACAGAATGTAGCACAGCAGCATGAAGACCAGACCGAAGAAAAAGCCCGGTCGGCGGCCGATCCGCTCGACCTGCGACGCGAACGCGTACGCCGTGATGATGCCCCAGATCGTCGAGCACATGTTGATGATCAGCTGCGTGTTCGAGTCGGTGATGCCGACGTTGTCGAGGATAATCGACAGGTAGTACGACATGAGCGCGTTGCCTGACAGCTGCAGCATCATCGGCACAAACACGCAGATGAAGAACCGGTGGCGCATGCCACGCGTCTCGAAGAATTGCGCCCACCGCGACTGCTGCATGGCCTTCTCGGCCTCGAGCGTGGCCGAGACCTCGGCCATCTCGAAGCGGACAAGCCGCGACGACTGGTCGCCGCCGCCGTGGTACTTGACAAAGAACTGCAGGGCCTCCTCGTGGCGGTCCTTGGAGATCAGCCAGCGGGGCGATTCAGGCGCAAACCACATGATCACGCACTGCACGATGGGCACGAGGCCCTGCAGCAGACTGGGGATGCGCCAGCTCCACGTGGTGTTGGGGATCTTGAACGTGCCGTAGATGATGACCGCGGCCAGGAACGAGCCGACGGGCCAGGCCGGCTCGATAAACGACGTGACTTTGCCGCGCTGCGACGGGTACGCGCACTCGGCCAGCAGCAGCGGCGCCGCCGTCTGCACGGTGCCAAGACCGACGCCCAGGATGAAGCGGGCGGCGACAAACATGGCGTAGTTCTGCGCGGCGCCCTGCAGAATGGCGCCGATGATGATCAGGAGCGAGCCTGCAATCATGGGCTTGCGCCGGCCAAACTTCTCGCAAGACGGCGACACAAACGGCATCGACGCCAGGACGCCCCAGGTGATGCCGTTGGACATGACACCCAGACGCTGGCCCTGGGGGTGGCCAAAAAAGTCGCGCCACGTCGGCAGCGACTGCAGGCCGTTCAGCATCGAGCCGTCGAAGCCGGACGTGACCTGGGTCAGCATCGCGCCCATCAGCAGCAGGTTCAGCTTGCGCAGATGCGGCACGTGCCACCAGTGGCGGTCGTACACCGGCGTCACGTCCAGCACGGTCAGGCCGTCAAAGTCGTACGCGTCTGCGTCCGCGACCGGTCCCGCCTCCGCATCGGGCTTCTCGCCCGCGTGTTCTGCCGCCTGCGGCTCAATTTTCGCCATTTTCAGAGGTACGATCTGGTGATAATCTCGTGCCCACAGCTCTTGGCCCTTGGCGCTCGCTTCTGTGAGTCTTGGGCTTGCTTTTCAGGAAGCGGGGAACGTGGAGACGGTGTCTCGCTCAATCGTCGTTGCAAAGATCGCGTCGTAGCAGTCAGGCAGCCCCAGCGGTGTCCAGGATCTCAGCTTAACGAGCGACCATGGCTCGACGCCCGCCCTTTTATCTGTCGGCAGTGGCGAGTCGGCCGTCAGAAGTTTTGCGCAAGGCGAGCGCAGACACGCCTTCTGGGACCGGCGCGGGCCGGACTCCGCAACCAATCTGAGGGGCATGCACCCCACATTTTAGCGGCACCAGGGTTTTGGATCCAGCTACCCCACATTAAGCGCCGCGGCCGCCGGGTTCCCCGGACTGCCAAATAGGGTTTCGCGCCCCTGTGGATGACGTCGCGAGCGGGCGGCGGCCCGCCTGTCGCCCGCCGCCCGACACCTGCCAACCGGCCGCGCCACACAGTTACCCCGCCGTCGGGTACGATTTACGCGAAATCTAGAAAGTTTTGCTGCAACAGGAATGTATTTCTGCCAAGAAACTACGATAACGCGGCTACGAGTCGGCCGACGTCCGGCCGGCTGGTCCAGAGCGTGGCCCAGCCAGCTGCTGCTTTGGGCATCGCAAACACCTGCACGCTGATCCAATGCGTACCTGGCGTGATTGTGCGGACGACGGTCGGCACCACCGACCGCGGAAACAGCAGGTTGGTGTTTGGGTCCGGCTTGAGCGTCTGATACGACTCGCCGAGGCCTGCCGTAGACACGATTCCGGAGACACCTGACGGCGACCGAACGAGTGCACAGCCGTCGTCCGCGTACAGAAAATAGTCGCCCTCGGCCGTCGCCGAGTCGCGGATCGGCCGCCGCTCCGGCCGCTGCGAAGACACCGCAAAGCCGCCCTCGGCCATGATGATGTCGAACGCCGCGCGCGACTCGACCTTGTGCACGCGCGTGTGCCACGGGCTGTCGGGGCCCGTCGGCGGCACCAGCCACGTCTGGACACTTAGCTGACCGTGGTAATTGTCCTGCCAGCGCGTCCACACGGCCTTGGCGCCGGCTAGGTCCACGAAGCCATGCGCAGCTGGCACTCCTGGGCCAATGTAGTTGGCGCCACCGTCGTCCGAGAACACGGCGTAGCTGTCTGCGGCGTAGTGGCGCAGACCGGTCGTGCTGCTCGATACGCTCACGCCGAACGCACACGAGTACGCAAACTTGCTGTACTTGCCCTCGCGCTCGCGCAGCCAGTCCGAGAACTGCCCGGCGGCCAGCGAGTACGTGTGGCCGAAGCTGTCGTTGACGACGATCTGGCCGGTCGACGAAATCGGTGTCAAAAACCGCGGCCCCGTCGACTCGGGCGCTTCCGGGCACTGCCAGAACGCGCTATTCTCGGGCAGCGCCAGCAGCAGCATTGTCTTGAACGCCCAGTACGGCGAGTTGGACGAGTTGTACTGCTCCGACATGAGCAGGTTCGGGTATGCGTACCCGACTGAGAACGTGCCGTCGCCGTTGAGAAACGGCTGTTTCGCCCAAAATCGCAAGTGGTTCAGCACCGTGCGCTTGATGACGGCCGTGCTGACGACTGGGCCGGCGGCCGTACGCTCGGCACCCTCGAGCCCGGCGTAGGCCATGGCACTCCAGAACGCACCCTGTGCGAACCGATACGTGAGACTGCGCCCGAACGGCAGCGCAGACCCATCCGGATCGAAGTAGGCATAGAAATCGTCGGCAAACCGGGCCGCACGCACGCGAAACCGCTCACATCGATCGCCGTCCTCGGCGGCCATGACGGTCGAGTAGATCAGGCCGTAGTAGTGGAACGCAAACGGGATGTAGTAGTCGCGCTGGCTACGCGTGCCGTCGTAGTACCAGCCGTCCTCGAGATAGAACTCCTCGATCCGGTCGAGCGCGGCCTTCGTTGCGGCCATGTCGTGCCGCTCGCCGACTGCGCGCAGCCCGAGGTTCACAAACACGCGGAAGAACAGCCAGTTGTTGTCGACGATGCCGACCTCGTTGATCGTGTACAGCCAGCGGGCGGCCCGGGCGCGCGCGTCCGTGCTGAGCGGCTCCCAGAACGCCTGCGGGCTCATGAACAGACAGAACCCGAGTGCAGCCATCTCCACCAGCCGCTGGTCGCAGCTGTCTGGCACGTCCCAGTACCCGTCCGAGGCTGGGTCAGTGCCGGCGTCGAGGCCGGCGACGAAATTGGCCACGACCTCGGCCATGACCGGCGCGGCCGCGTCGCCGCCGGCTGCAGCTGCCCCCACGGCCCACATGACGCGCGAGAAACCCTCGAGCTCGGCCGCGCGGTCGTCAAAGTGAGCGCCAAAGGCCTCGGTCCGGATTCCGGATTTTGCCGGCGTGTATCGGGGCAGCAGCGGGGCCACGACGGCCTGCGTCGCGCGCAGCAGGTCCGCGCGCGTCTCAAACGTGTTCTCTGTCCAGTCGGTGATCGCCATCTTACTGTCGTCGTTCACGCCGGCCGTGTATAAAACGTCGCCGGGGACGGGCACCGGGCCGCCAGTGCGGAGGCTGACCAGCCGCGCCTGGGATCCGTGCATCGGGCTAGCCTGTCCTGGCCGAAGAGTGCCGACGTGCATAAGCGCGCGCTAGCGCCATCCCACGTCCCTGGTCCGCGGCGGCAGGCGGCCCGCCCGCGCTCCGCCCCCGCTTTTCCCAACCCGACGTGCCGGCGCCTAAATCAGTTTGCCCAGCCCGGCGTATATATCCGTTCGCCAGTCGGCGCGGATCAACCACACAGCAATGGATCCCCACGTCTCGTCGCTGTTTCTTGATCCGGATGGACACCGGATCAACGCCAATTCGTTCCAGCAGGAGGCCCTCTGGACGTTCAACGACGTGCAGTATGTTGCGTTGTACGTGCCCGCCATCGAGGGCGATCCCGCGTCCGCCCGCAAGATCTGTCTCGGCCGCCGTCGGCTGCCTGCCGGTGCCTGGGAGTTTTTCACGTTCGACGACTATCTACAGACCAAAAACGACGGCCACAACACCATTTCGATGGGCATCAGCGGCGACGGCGTGATCCATCTGTCGTGGGACCTCCACAACAACCCGATAAACTACCGATTCACGACAACGGGCGTCGCAGCCGCGCCCGACGACCACGTCTGGTCGTCGGCGCTGTTTGGGCCGACCCAGATCCACCTGTCGGGGATGTACCTCAATAAGGTCACGTATCCGCGGTTTCTGCTGCTGCCGTCCGGCGATCTGCTCTTCGAGCTTCGCATCGGTCGCTCTGGCCTCGGTGACGACTACCTCTACCGATACTCTGCCGCGACGGGCTCGTGGCGGGCTGTGGGCGCCCACAACGGTCTGTTCCTCAAGGGCATCGAAAACAACCCGTACATCAACGGCATGGACTATGCATGCGGCCGGCTGCACATCAGCTGGACGTACCGCGACTTTGTCGAGGACGGAGGCGAGAAGAAGGACGGAGAGTCGGGTCAGGCCGGCCCGAACGGACCCGAGAACAACCACGACTTTTGCTACATTTACTCGGACGACGAAGGCGAGACTTGGTGCGACACCAAGGGGCGCCCGCTGCCGCTGCCGGTCCTGCCGTCGCCCGAGATCACGATCTACACCATCCCAAAGTACTCGGAGATCATGAACCAGGAGGGCCAGGCCGCCGACCGGCTCGGCCACTTCCACGGCCTCAATCGCGCCAACGGCAAGTACCAGCACTACCACCGGCGGCCGGATGGCGAGTGGTCTGTCAGCGCCATCAACGACATCCCGGCAGTCAGCTTCGGCTGCCGCGGCAAGCTCGCCGTCGATGACGCCACCGGCTCGCTGTATGCGCTGCTGCCGGGCAACGTAGACTCGACGTTTTCGATCGTGCGCGCTCGAGCGCCACTCTACGACCGCTGGGACGTCGTCTGGGCGCGCGAGGGCTACGATGCGGAGCCTCTGTACGACCGGTACCGGTCTGACGGTGTGCTGAGCGTGCTGCAGCGCAACACGGGTGTACCGAGGAAGACGTTTGTGATGGACTTCAAGCTCGAGTAGACAATGCAATTAATACTGTTACGTCACTATGCGTGCCCCGCCGCGTCCCCCCCCCCACCTCGGAGGCCATGCCCGGTCCCGCCCCGTCTTTCCGGCTGCGTGCGCGAACGCAGACGCGCCCCGTGGCGGCCAGTTGCAGAATGCGGGGCGGCTGGCGGAACCGAGCGTCCCGCATACATTTAAGGTTTGCGCTAATGCACGTCGCCCGTCCGGTCTGCGGGGTTGCGAAGGCGGGCGGCGGGCGGCGGGCGGCCCGCTCTCCGCGGCCGCTCCGCACGGCCAGCCCGCGGCGACGACGCCGAGAATCGGTCCTCGGGCGCGCCTCGGCAAACTCTATGGCACGGTCCGGCGTATTTAGGGGCTCGTCAGCCAGGTCGACCGGCAACCATTCTCATCATGACGGCCATCAACGGAAACACGCTCAAAAAGTCGGCGCCGCGCCGGAAAGTGGTAGGTGCGCAGCCGGGCATGCTGACGCAGTCTGTTGCGCTCGATCCCGTGCTCGAAGAGTTATTCAGCGAGAGCGTCGTGGCCAAGATCTGGGGCGTCGCCCACCCGGCCACGCTCGCGCCCAGCCCGCCGACGACGGTGCCGGACTACACAGCGGTCGGCGGGACTGACTACGTCTTTGCGGAGTTCGACTGGTGGACGTCCGGGTTCTTTCCGGGCTCGCTGTTTGCGCTGGTCGAGCGCGCGATCAAGTACCCCGAGGTCTTTCCGAGCGACAAGCTCAACCTGGTCAAGCTCCAGTTCGGCGCCACCTGGTGGGCGCAGCCAGTGCATGGGCAGGCCCCGCGCACCGACACGCACGACATCTCGTTCATGGTCCAGCCGTCGATGCAGCGCGCGCACGAGCTGCTCGGCGACAAAGCCGCGTACAACAGCATGATCGTCGCCGCACGCGCGCTGGCGTCGCGGTACGACCCCAAGGTCGGCGCAATCCGCTCGTGGGACCAGGCCATCAACTACCGGTACTCGTTCACGGATCCAGCCAAGGACTTCCTGGTGATCATTGACAACATGTGCAACCTGCGGCTGCTCTACTGGGCCGCGCTCCAGACCGGGGACCTCGAGCTCGCGACGATCGCGACGAAGCACGCCGAGACCACGCTTGCACACCACATCCGGTACCCGGACTGGTCCGCACACCATCTGCTGGTGTACGACGCTGAGACCGGCGACGTCAAACACAAGCTCCAGAACCAAGGTCTCAGCGACGACAGCACCTGGAGCCGCGGCCAGGCCTGGGCTATCATGGGCTACGCCGAGACATACGAGTGGACCAAGGACCCCAAGTTCCTGGACGCCGCAATCAACCTGGGCAAGTACTTTATGTCGCGCCTGCCCGAGGACGGCGTGCCGCACTGGTAAGTCATTCTGGTTGAGTGGATATGTGCGTCCGAAATAGTGTAATGGCTAGCACGGTCCGCTCTCACCGGGCAAATCGGGGTTCAATTCCCCGTTTCGGAGTTTTTTTTTCTGACCTCCAGGGACTTTGACGCGCCCCGTCCCACGTACCGCGACACTTCCGCGGCCATGGCTGCTGCCAACGGCTTCCTGATCATATACCAAGCCACCTCGGACGAGACGTACCTCGCTGACGCTCTGTACCTGTTGTCGAGCGCCATCAAACTGTCGCTGTCGCCCAGGGCATCATTCCTGACTGACAAGGATGGTAACACAACCGACGTCGTTGACCTCGGCGGCTTCGACACTATCCTCAAGAACGCCACCATTAACAACAACCCGGACGCTCACCGCAAGCTCGCCGACACAGGCCTAGTGTATGCAGACTATTACTTCATCCTCGCCGGCAACAAGCTTTTAGAGTTGGGAGTTTTTTGAGCCAGGCACGCATAGATAATAAAGTTGAGGTATATCAGAACGCGTAGAGCGAGTTTATATAGCCACCATCTCGCGCATCTGGCCGACGGTACCTACCGGAGCAGCCTCCGGCGACTCTGCCGGTGGTGGCCGGCGGTCTTACGGGCAGCTTGGTGGTACACAGCAGTTATCCGTCCGAAGACCTGCTACACTGCTCGGATAGCTGCTGCACACAAGGGATCGCCGCGAACGCATCGTTGCATGGCCACGGATAGACCTTCGGCAGCGACGCACTCGAGGGGGCTGCAGCGTCCGCCCACTGAAGCCTCCCGTCGTCCCGGCCAGAAAACTACAGATCTGGGTCACATATAGCCGCAACATATAGCCGCATGTAACCGCAATTGCATAGCCGCATCATGTAGCGGCAAGTAGCCGCGATCGCATATAGCCGCATTAGCCGGTACAGCTCGCATATAGCCGCATATAGCCGCAGACTACGCCAGCCACTCAAGCCACAAGTGCATTACTAGTTTCCTCCAAGACTGATCTCCAGGTCAATGATCTCCTTGATCTGGGCTGCAATTTCTGCCGCGCCTTTTTCGTCGATGCGCGGCAGCGGAGCACGCACGTGGCCGCCGTAGCCAAAGTAGGCCTGCAGCGCCGCCTTGGTGCCCTCGGCGCCCAGGTTGGTGAGCACGTAGTCGGTCTCGGACAGACTGCGTTGGGCGGCCATGGCCTCCTCGTACTTGCCGCTGGCAAAGAGGTCGTAGACGCGCACCACCGTCCGCGGCACGATGTTGGCCGGGCCGCTGATGACGCCCGTGCCGCCGACGGACAGCGCCTGCAGCAGAAAGTCGGCCATGCCCGCAAAGGCCAGGTACCCGCCCGAGGCTACGCTGGCCGTGCTGGCGGGCGCCACAACCTCGAGGGCATGCGCCACACGTGCCAGCTTGCCGCTGCTCTGGCACGTGAATTTGGTACCAATTATGTTCGGGTGCGCGGCCAGCTCGATCAGCATCTCGGACGTCAGATCGATGCCGGCCACGATCCCTGGAAAGTTGTAGATCACGATCGGCAGCGGCGAGCGGTCGGCCACGGCCGTGAAATAGCCCTTCAGCACTGGCTCGGTCATGGCCGCGCGGTAGTAGCTAGGCGCGACCAGCAGTATCGCGTCCGCGCCGGCCGCCGCGGCATCTTCGGCTAATGTGACCGTGCCCACGACCGAGTTGTCGGCAACGCCCGACAAGATCGGCACCTGCGAGAACCCGGCGTCGTCCAGCGCCTTCCGGCTGGCCGCGTTCACCGCCTTCTTCTCCTCGCGGCTGAGATGGGGGCCTTCGCCGAACGAGCCGAGATTGACCAAGCCCACGACGCCGTTGCGCACGAGCCGGACTGCATGCTTGGCCGTGGCCGCGACGTCGACGGTGTCGTCGGCCGTAAAAAACGTGACCGTGGGCACGTACACCCCGGACGGAAATCCTCTGGGCGCCATCTTGCTGCGCTGTCCAGGGCCGCCCGCCGTTCTATATACCGGCTACGAAGGCGGACGTGACTCCGCACCCGCGCCCGGCGCCGCCCTAGACGGTCGGTGCGCGCGAGCCGCGCGCATTGGGGCGGGCCGACGGCGGAGGGGTGCCGCCTCTCGCGCCCCCACGCGGCGGACGCCGCGGGTCACAATCCCCGTGCTGGTGGCTCGGTCACAACTCACGTCGGCAGACCCGTCGGCTGTCGGCAGAGGCCCCTGCACTTCGGGTAGGTCACGTGCTGTGCGGAGGGCGGCCCGCCCCTCGTGCGCTTCCCGCTAAAAAGCCGATCGCCGAGCCGGCAGCATGACTTCCAGACTAGGCGCGCTAGTCTGTGCGGAGAAGCGCAGAGGCCGCCCGGCTTCGGCTACACACGGCCGTTTAAAAGCCTGCGGCCGCCGCCCGTGGGCATGAACACAAAATGGCTACTGGGTGAGCATGTTGCGCGCCGGCCCGCCGTGGCCGCTGCTGGCGCGCGCCGCCGTGCGGCTCGTGCCGGCCCCGCGAATTACGCCGCCGGCCAAATCGCGCTCCGTCTGGACGCCCGCTGACCGCTCCAGACGATCGTACAAGCTCAACGCTGGCATCAGCATCCCCGCGCTCGGCCTGGGCACGTGGCAGTCGCCCGACGCCGAGGTCTACACGGCCGTTCTGGTACGTTTTGCGCGCGCCAATTGCTGATCCAGACCGCGCTCGAGGTCGGCTACAAGCACATCGACTCGGCCTTCGTAAGTACGCCGTCGGACGCGCTGACACCAGTGCTATGGAAACGAGCAGCCCGTTGGCAAGGCGATCGCCGACAGCCCTGTCGCGCGCGAGGATATCTTCCTGACGACCAAGCTGTGCGTTTCTCGCCAGCTCCGCTGACCCCAGGTGGTCGACCTACCACAGTCGCGTCGCCGAGGCGCTCGACCTCTCGCTCAAGAACCTGGGCACGGACTACGTCGACCTGGTACGCCGGCCCGCGGGCGCGCTGACCGCAGTACCTCATGCACTGGCCGGTCCCCATGAACCCCGCCGGCAACCACCCGATGTTCCCCACGCGCGCCGACGGCTCGCGCGACCTCGTCGCCGAGGCCGACTGGGACTTTGTCAAGACGTGGGCCGAGATGCAGAAGCTGCTCGGCACCGGCAAGGTCAAGGCCATCGGCGTCTGCAACTTCTCGATCCACAACCTCGAGATCCTGCTCAAGGCGCCCACGACCACGGTCGTCCCGGCCGTCAACCAGTGCGAGATGCACCCGTACCTGCCGCAGTTCAAGCTCTTTGAGTACTGCGCGGCCAAGGGTATCCACATGACCGCGTACTCGCCGCTGGGCTCGACGTCCGCGCCGCTGCAGGACGAGGCCGTGGTCCAGAAGGTCGCCGAGGCCAACGGCAAGTCTGCCGCCCAGGTCCTGATCTCGTGGGGCATTCAGCGTGGAGCCGTAAGTGCCGCCGCAGCCGCACTGACCGCAGTCCGTCATCCCCAAGTCCGTCACGCCGTCGCGCATCGAGGCCAATTTCCAGGACTTCGTCGTCGCCGACGCCGACATGGCCGCGCTGGACGCCATCTCCAAGACGACGACGAAGCGCGTCGTCTCGCCGGCGTGGGGCGTCAAGATCTTCCACGACGAGTAGGAGCGTATATAGCTAATGCACGATGCGACCTTGTACCACGTTGCCGCCGCTGCAGCCGTGTTTCACCCGTATTCTCCGTGTTTCAGTCGGCACCGGCACGCCGGCGCAGCACGCACAATGATGTCAGCACGCGTGGCTGTCGCGCCCCGGAACATTCCGTTCTCCGCGCGCATGATGACGCGCCGCACGCCGCAGTTAATCGTTAGTTTATAGTATTAAACAATAAAATACAGTAGAAATTACAACAGAGCTTGAAATAGATCGGATACTGGAAACTAGAGAGATATCTGATATATACATGCACAATATATATATAGTAATTTGACAAAACTGGAGACTTGAAAACACCTGCAAAAATTGTTCGTAACCATAAGCAAACAAATGAGCTAAGCAACAAGAGCTAAACGTAGACGCAGAATGACTTGTCGATGCTGAGTGTAAAAACAGAAACTCGAAATGCTAGATTATGCTCGGCCTAGTTGTGTCGGCGGGCCCAGATAGACTGGAGAACGGTCTCGAAGTACTGGCAGTTCTCGTCCATCATGCGCTCGCGCAGACGCTCGACGTTGCGCTTCTTCTCCATCCAGGCCTTGGGGCCCAGGAACGAGATGCGGCTGAAGGCCTGGATCTCGGACTCGTCGTCCTGCTGGAGCCAGACCGTGGACTCGTCGAACTGCGAGTAGGCCTTGAGGATCTTGCGGTCGACCAGGAGCGGCGTAGATGCAATGATGGCCGTGGCGACCGATGACGACGCCTGGTTGAGCGTGTACTCGGGCGTGGCGAACGTCGGGATGATCGTGATCGACTGCGCGATGTGGTTGAAGTACAGCGGGAACGTCAACCCGCGCTCGAAGACGATCTGCTTCTCGATCTCGGGCGGGACCTGCAGGAGCGACTTCTTGCCCGAGCCGAGCAGGTGCAGCTTGCCGTTGGGCTTGTACTGGATGTACTGCTCGAAGATCTTCTTGTAGTTGCGCCGCCACGGCTCGTACTTTCCGGGGATGGCCGCGAAGGGGTCCTTCTCGTTCACGACGACCTCGTCCGAGATCTTGAACACAGGGTGCAGCACCTTGGCCCGGTAGATCACGTCCATGCCGGTGTTGAAGAACCACGGGAACTTCTCGCCGACGTAGTTGGACACGTGCGGCGACAGCGTCACGATCTCCCACTGGCCCTTGCGGATCCACGGCACCATGTAGTTGATCGCGTCACGGTACGGCGTGTTAGGGTCCCGCAGATCCCACTTGGACGCCTCGTGCACGATGCACTGCACATGCGCACCGCGCTGCAGGAACGCCGTTAAACTGCTGTTCACCGCCGCGATGTCCTCGGGGCACGACGTCAGGAAGATGAAGTCGGGGTCGCCGCTGGACTCGGTCAGGTTCGACGAGTACTCCATCTGCAGCGGGTACGGCCGCGCCTCAGCCTCGAGCATGGGGCCGACGCCGAACCGCGACGAGCCCTCCGCACCGGCCCACAGGGTCACGTTGACGTCCGGCAGACTCGAGAACGCACGCAGGAACGGAAGAACGACCTCGAAATGGTACCGCGGCGTGTTGATCAGATAAATGTTCATCAGATCGCGCTTCTTGAGCTCAGCCGATGGCGTCACGATCGTCGGCGGCTTGGCCGGCGGCGGGATCGCCTCAACGGGAACGACCTTGCTGGGCGCGACGGCAGCTCCGGCGGCTCCGGCAGCAACCGGCGCGGCCGGAAAGTCTACCTTGTTCTCCGTCAGAGGTTTGCTGCCGGCGTGAGGGAACACCGGGTCGGCCTTCGGAGCAACAGGAGCCGCGGCGGGGGCAGCGGCAACCGGAGCGGGGGCAGCCACCGGGGCGGCCAGCGGAAGAGCCTCCATCGGCGCAGGCGCGGCAGCCGCCGGCGGAGCTGCCGGCGACTGGGGGGCACCAGCCAGGGGTAAAGCAGCAGCCGGCGCAGCCGCCAAAGGAGCAGCCGCTACGGGAGCAGCAGCGACCGGCGCGGCAGCAGGAGCAGCGACCGGCACGGCCGCCAGGGGAGCAGCGGCAATAGGAGCTGCCTCCACCGGGATGGCCGCCGCGGGAGCGCCAGCGACCGGGGCGGCGGCAGCAGGAGCAGCAGCAATAGGGATAGCAGCCGCAGGAGCAGCCGCAGCCGCAGCCTTCTTGGTGTCTTCAGCGGCAGCCACCTTCTTGGGTTCCTCCGCGACAGCAGGCTTGGCCGGCATAGGCTTGACGGGCTCGGCGGCGGCAGGCTTCGGAGCAGGCTTCACGACAGGCTCAGCGGCCTCGTCGATGAAAGGCTTCGCGGCTGCGGGCTTCGCAGCCGCCGGCTTTGCAGCAGCAGGCTTCGCAGCAGCAGGCTTCGCGGCTGCGGGCTTCGCAGCAGCAGGCTTAGCGGCAGCCGGCTTAGCGGCAGCCGGCTTTGCAGCAGCAGGCTTCGCTGCAGCAGGCTTCGCCGCCGCTGGCTTGTCCGCGTACGATCCGGCCTTCGACTTGTCCTTCGAAGTTGATCCGTAACCGGCAACAGCGTCCTTGACTGGCAGCCGGTCTGACTTTGCGCCGTACGCAGGCTTCTTGGCAGCCGCAGAATCATCGATCTTCGCGTACGGCTTCGCGGCAGGGGCCGCGGTCGCGTCGCCCTTCACCACACGAGTCAGGGTCGTCGCAGTACCCGCCTTATTGGCCGCCGGGACCGCTTTCGGGCGCTCGACATCAGTCTTGCCAACACGCTCGGCGGCCACGGCCTCCAATTGCACCTCCAGGTCGGCCTGCTTCTGATCAGGCAGATGCGGGTGCGCAGCGTGCTGCTGCTGATCGATTCCACTCGACCGCCCAAATCCAAACGACTGCAGGTTGGTGTCGTAAGAGGAAGTCGTCACGGGCAGGTCCAGTCGCGAAAACATAAACGACAGCAGGACGACGGTAAAAAGCGCGAGCAGCACGACGTGCCGCAGGCCGCGAACAGGCAGGAGAAGCGGCATGGTGCTGGATCTCGTAGGACGGCCGTCGGACTTTGGCTTGTTGTTCAGAAGCCAAACCGGACCGGGCTGTGGTTGAGTGCTGGTCTGTTGTCTCAAAGCCGACACGCGCGGTAGCAACAGCGATGACCTAAGCTATCCGACTGCTGAGCTTCGCTGGGCAACGTCTATGCCGCGCTCCGTGAAGAAAAAAATCTGACAGGCTACAGGCGACGACGGCTGCGGCCAGAGTTATACACCACGTCTTGCGATACTGGATGGTATATACACACCTAAAAGTGCATAAATTTTTAGTTGTTAATTAGCTAGCACGTTTTGGGATGTTGCTCCTCTGAACACAGTGCGCACATGCTGCAAAAAAGGTAATCGGTGAAAGGTGGCGCCAATATAGGCAAGGCTGCGGTACGGCAGCTCAAAATTAAGATTCTGCTGGAATCGCTATCGACTAGCTACACCAAGCTAGCTCTGTGCGACATGCTCTCGTCTAATACGAGCGTGTCTGTATCGCGGCCTACGACCTTCGGGATAGACGTCGATCGCTGGAAGTAGCCGCCGGTGGCGCCGGGTGTGACTGGGATTGGGACTATCCAGACCAAGGTGCAGACAAAAGATGGCCGCGGCATGGCTGCGCTGGCGATTAGCGCTTAGACAAGACGAGATTGACTACCATGTCGGCAGGGAGCGTCGGCACGCAGGTAAGCGTTCGCGAGACACCCGGAGCCACGGAAAATGAGGACAGCTAGGACAGCGCGTGCTTGCTCTTTTTGGCTAGCGCCATTTCTTAACAAGGAAGTTCGACTAGCACCCCCAAGTAGGGTCCGCTGGTAGTGCCAAGCCTGGACTGATTACCTGGAGCCTGCTGCACAGCATGCGCGCTGCCTGCAGCATAGCGCGGACCGTCCCTGGACGACCGCCCGATATACGGGCCTCAGCGCCCGCGTCGCTGGCTGGTCCAGCCACTGGGCATGCATGCTACGAGGTAACGTCCGCATGGAAAGCGGTGCGAATGGGCCCCACCCATAGCAGTAAGACCGCTACAACCGATGAGGCCGCCGCAATCACAGCCGGCGGTGATTCACGCGGTCGCGACCTGCGGGTAACGGTACAGCCAGTGTGCGGTACACTAGCGCAAAGAAAGCGCGCTAGTCTGCAGCAACTCTTATGCCGATACAGTTGCCGGCGCGCCCACACCTGCCTAGTGTCTGTTCGCCTGTCACCGAGTCGGCCTATGCGCTCGCATCCATGGCCATCACGCATCAGGGCGGCATCTGCAGACGCGTGCGCCTATGGAGTGGGTATAGCGGGGTGGTACGCGTAGAGGGCAGTGTGCAGCCGACTAGAGTCGTAACCTCGGCGGCACAGAGGAAGCGTCACAGGTCGCGTCCCATCGCGCTGGGCCAGTCTTATGCCGTGCGAACAGCCGTCGGCCCCCTTCGCGTAGCTGCTTCAGGCCAGTCAGTATGGAGCCTGCTGCAGCACGGTCTCAACAGCACGCCCTACGAAACCGAGTTACCAACAGGCCGTTACCGGCGAGTCCGAATCCCGGTTTGTCGGACCGCGGCAGCCAGGACGCATGCCGGCAGCCGGCACGTCCGCTGTGGTGTGCCGGCCGCGGACAAGCGACGCCGTGGCTTTCCAAGCGGCTTACCCACTTTTGACGCCCGCGCGCCCAAAAAAAATGATCGGCCAGCGGTTAACGTCAGCGCGCTTAGTGGTAACGCAACACGCTCGACCACTGGCGGCCAATGGTCCTCTGCCAGACTCGAAACAGCCACTGTTAAATTACCAGTAGTCCTTCCATACAGCCCAGCTATGCACTACTGCGCCTAGCTGCTTCCTTGCGTACATGCGAGCCGATGCAGCCATTGTATATGTACTGATCACTAGCGGGAACAAGCAAATTCCTTAAACCCAAAACAAAACAAACAACGAAGGTACGCTTTGAATCTTAAAAATGAAAAAACGACAGGCGCAGGATTCGAACCTACGCGCGGAAACCGCATTTGATAACTCAAATCTTAACGATAATCGCCAATTCAAGTCAAACTCCTTAACCACTCGGACAGCCTGTCATATTATAGTAACAACGACGGCGCTTGCACCTATCTTCTCTCTGCGGCATGCGCCTTACGCGCCAATTCCCCGCCTTCAGGCAGCCCTCGGCCGCGCGTGCCTGCAGGCTGGGCGTGGCGGAACCGGGCAGGCACTGCCTGCTTTGCCGCAGGCCAAGCGTCGACCCGCGCCACAGCGGGTGCCATATCCCACCGTGACGCAGGTCGCCTATTTACCGTCCACTACGTATTTTTAGGACAAGACCCGGCTACCGTAGTGACGTCGTAATCCTCGTTACCGTCGCCGGGCCAACCTTGTTGCTATCTTGTGGGCTATAGTGCGGTAGCTGGTTGCCAAGTCGCCACCGGTAGGCGGGTGGAGTAAATCACGAGTGGGATCTGCCCAGTTGCGGTCTCGGTGAAAGCCGCGGAAACTCGCGCATCACCCCAGAATATTTCTGCGCACCGCGCTTCCTAGTTCTTGGGCCCCGAGAGGCGATGTCTAGGCTGCCTTAGCTTACCGAAGTGGATCGTACGCTTCGGCTTTCCGGGATTCAGCTCGGAGACTTTTGAGGACTTGCCCAGTGGCAGTGCATAGACGCCCGGTACTGGCGTACGCGTACGTACTCTAGAGCCGCAGCTAGTGCGGCGCTTGCGCCGCGGCCGTTGCGACGGTTTCGGCTAAGCATGGAAAGTAGCGTCCGCGGGTGTGTCAAATATGCATAAACAGCTATAGTTTTCAGTGATGCGGTGATAGCTCAGTTGGGAGAGCGTCAGACTGAAGTGATTTTCAGTCAAGTTATCTGAAGGTCCTGTGTTCAATCCACAGTCATCGCATACTTTTTTTTTTATTTGCTCGCCTCGCTTTGTAATTCACTAACCCTGCGGTGACGTTCGGCGACCTGATTTTTTCGTTCGTTCATTACATCGCCGCATTGCCTGGACCACGACCCTTGCCTGGACCAGCACGCCTCTCGATCGTGCCATCCAACCTAAGATGTTTCCGTCCGCACGCATTCTGGCGCCGACGACGCTGTCTCCCGCGCTCGGCCGCGCGTTTGTGATCAAGCCGGCGCTTCGATCTCTGAACGTCTCGCGCAGCTACAGCACGGCCGGCCTCGGCCGTTGCCTGGTGGCCTCGCCCGCCGGCGCGTTTGCGCGCTCGCTCGAGCGATCTGGCGTCCGCGCCATGTTCCTATCGACGTCGCGCGTTGTGCGCAACGAAAAGCCGCCGAGCGACATCGACGGCCTCGACGACTACAAACAGAAGATGGCCGGTCGGCGGCGGCCACTAAGCCGCGTCACGGTCGGCTCAATCTCGCCCGGCAAGCAGCGCCGCAAAGCGCTGATCGGAGTAGGTCAATCGGCAGACGTTCGCTGACCGCAGGTGTTCAACTGGAAGGCTGCGCTCGTGTTTGTGGTGACCGGAATCACCATCACGATCGTGTTCCGCAAGGAGAAGGAGCGCGCGGAGCTGATGCGTAAGTCCGGCGGCTACCGGCACTGACGACAGGCCAAACCGAGCAGAACAAGGGCTACGGCAAGGCGCTGATTGGCGGCCCGTTCCAGCTCGTGGACCACAACGGCGTCGAGTTCACAGATGAAGACCTGGTCGGCAAGTTCAGTCTGGTAAGTGCTCCGCCGGCGTCGCTGACGGCAGATCTACTTTGGCTTCACGCTCTGCCCCGACATCTGCCCCGACGAGCTCGACAAGATGGCCAAGATCACGGACAGCCTCGAGAAAGACGGGTTCGACATACAGCCGATCTTCATCACGTGCGACCCCGCGCGCGACTCGCCCGAGGTCATCAAGCGGTATCTGGAGGACTTCCACCCGAAGTTCATCGGCCTGACGGGCACGTACGACCAGATCAAGGCCATGTGCAAGACGTTCCGGGTCTACTTCTCGACGCCGCCGGAGGTGCAGCCCGGCCAGGACTACCTGGTCGACCACTCGATCTTCTACTACCTGATGGACAAGGAGGGCGTGTTCATCGACGCGCTCGGCCGGAACTACACGCCGGACGAGGCCATCAAGAAGGTCAAGATGCACATCCTCGAGTGGCGGCCCGAGGCCGAGCGGCTGGCCGAGGAGGAGGCTGCGCGCAAGGGCAAGTCGTCCAAGTTCCTGGGCATCTTCTAGACGCGCAGGCGTGCCGGTGAGCAGGCACCGGCACGGTGTAATTAGTCACTGTACATCCAAACTCGTAACTTTTATTCTCTATACAAAATGGGCTACTGTGCGAGCCACTGCTCGAGGTAGACGCACTCCTCGGCGTTGACGGGGCCCTGGGGCTTGCACAGCTTGAACACCGGGCACGAGCCGCAGGCGGCCTCGCTGAGGCCGCCGGGCTGGATGACGGCGGCCGTGTCGGCCACGGTCGACGCGGTCTCGGCGTCGTCGACGGCAGACTTGATCGCGCGGAACGAGAAGCCCTCGTCGAGCGACTCGACCTTGCCGTCGTAGACGAGGACGTCGCAGAGCGCCTTGATGTCGGCGCGGGCCAGGTCGACCGTGGTGATGCCCGAGGTCTGGACGAACTCCTGCACGTTGTCGAGCGTGGGATACGTCTTGTAGGCGGTCGTGAACGAGACCTGGTCGTACACGACGTCCTCCGGCCGGACCTTGTCGACCACGGGGCCGACCACGGGCGCCTCCTCGGCCTTGTGCTTCTTCTTGCCGGCCTTCTTGGCCTGCGACTTGCGCGCCTTCTTGAGCGCGTCCTGCTGCCGCCGCAGCACCTCGTCCTGCTCGTCCGCCGACGGCGACGACTCGCTCGCAATGTACCGGAAGATGATCGTCAGCAGGCTCGAGATGAACTCGGTGTCGAGCTGGTTGTCGGTGAACCACGGCCCGCCCGTGACCTCGGCCGACGGCTGGATCGACGCCAGCATGTAGATCTTGCGCGTCGGGTTCTTGACCGACTTGACGCTCTTGATGTACCGCTTGCCCTCGAGCATCTTCAGGCACCGCTGCACGACCGTCTGGTGCAGGTTCGTCTTGGCCTTGATCGTCTTGGTCCAGATGCCTGCCGTCAGCGCGCCCCCGCCGCACCGTACCTTCCGCGCCCGACGCCTCGATGTACGAGTACACCATGGCCTCGTCCTTGCCCATCGACTGGATCTTCTCGGCCTCGGACTTGTGGATCGCCTGGTAGCACAGGTCGTCGCCCTGCTTGAGCATCTTGACCAGGCCCTGGCGTCAGCGCGCCCGCGCGCCCACGTACCATGTTCATGATCTCCTGGATCAGGCCCATCAGCTTGAGCGGGTCGTCGATCCCGACCAGCCCCGTCAGCTCCGTCTGCGTGTAGACGTAGCCCGGCTCCTGCGCCGACGTCATCTTGTGGTACATCTTGCGCGCGTCCCGGCTCAGCGCCTCGAGCAGGTGCGACGTCTCGCCGGCCAGAACCGGCTCTTCCTCGAGCGGGTACGGCTCGGCCTTGGGCGCCGCCGCCCGCGAGCGCACCGGCGGCATCGTGTGTGCTGCGCTTCCGCCAATCGGCCGCCTGCGTCGCCGCTGCGCCGATCCTTCGCGCGCTTCCGGTCCGAGCGCAACTTCACGTGCGCTTCTTGCTCTCTGTGCCGCCGCGGCCGCTCTGGTCCTGCCGTCGCTGTGCTGCTGCCGTTTTGCGCTGCGCTGTCTGCGGGTTTTTTTTTTCGCGCTGATTTTTTGCGGTGAGCAACTTTGCCCAAGGTTAGGCTACCCTGTTGGGAGTTTGCGGTCAAAGCGCGGCGTTGTAAATAAGCCCTCGCCGGCGGCCTCGGGCACTATCGAAACGCGCCGGTCCAGATCGCACGCGAGAGGCCTGTGGGGCGGCCGCCAGGGGCCGTCTCGGCTGCCGTACAAAGAGCGCCTGGGCGGTCAAATTGCAAACGCGGCGCCGGCAGCACATATAAGGTCGAGGCGGTCGAGGTGGCCTGCACCCGAGTCGAGGCTCTGAATCCGAATAACATGCGTCTGATGTGGGCTGTGGCGGTGACCGCGGCGGCGGCCGGCGCGGTGTCGGCGGCGCCGATTGTCGTGCCGACGGCGGTGGCGGCCGGCGCCGCGGCGCCGGCGGACGGCCTGCTGCTGGTCGTGCCCGAGGACGACAAGCCGAGCGACCAAACCCAGAAGTGCGAGCGGCCGTCGGACGGCGAGGACGCCGACGCGGGCGAGCTCTACGACGACGACTACTTTGCGGGCGGCGACCGGCAGGCGCTGGACCACGCGCCGTGCCGGCAGATGGTGTTCCGGCACCCGCAGCAGCAGCGCTGGGGCGCCGGCGACCTGGACGAGCTCGACAGCTTCGACGAGGTCGCCGCGCGGCAGGACGCACACCGCGAGACCCACCGCCAGAAGCTGCAGGCGATCGAGTCGCAGCTCAAGCGCGCGGGCATCGTGGGCGTGCCGCAGCACGCCAGTACCACCTCGCGCCGGTCGCTCAAGCAGATGATGCAGGGCCTGATGTGCCTGCTGCCGGACAAGTTCAAGCACTACATGATCTGTAACAACTGAATCTAACTGTATGTATGCTACTGCGGCGCTGCCGCCGCCGGCTCCGCGGCCGGCGCTGTTCCAATAGACTCGATGCACTCCTGGCGGACCTCGGCGACGCCGCCGACGGCGGCCCACTTGGCCAGCAGCGGGTCGAGCTCGCGCCAGCGCTCGAGGGCCTCGGCGCGCTCGCCGGCGGCGACCAGGCGGCGCAGCTCGCCGGGGGCCTCGAGCATGTACCGGACAATGGCCGCGCGCTTGCCGGACAGGGGCGCGTCTGCGCCCGAGTCGCGCCGCCGCTCGGACAGCGTCGAGATCAGCGCGGTCGAGACCTCGGCGATGTGCGCCACCGCGGGCTCGAGCGCCGACGTCGTGGGCTGGAGCGGGTCCATGCTGCCACGCATCTGCCGTCAGCCCGGCCGCGCGCCCACCTACCGATTTGATTGTCTCGGTGGCCGAGATCAGCTTGTTGTAGTTGTCGTACACCAGCGCCTTGCCCTCGGCCTCCAGCGTGCGGATTTCTGCCGTCAGCCCGGCCGCGCGCGCCCGTACCGTGCAGGAGCGTGCTCTCGGTGCCCAGCAGCTCGCGTGCGCCGCTGTCCTTGATGATCTTGCTCAGGTACGCCTGGGCGTCAAAGTCGGCCCGGTCGACCTCCGTGCGCGTCACGCCGGCCGTGTACTTGTCCTGGCCGATGCTGTAGAACTCGCGCAGGGCGTTGCGCCGCGCGGCGGACGACGCCTGCCGGGCCTTGGGCGTGCTGGCGCCGTGCGTCCGCGATCCGGCAGACGAGTCGATCGAGACCCGGGGCGTTGTCGCGCCCGACGTGGCCGGCGTCGAGCTCAAAGACATGCTGTTCGGACGCCAGACAGACCTCGGTCGGGGGAATTGCCTGCGTTCGCTTGCGACCAGGACGCCGCTGTGACCGGGGCTCGGGGTGCGTATCGCGGCCGCACGCCCGGGTAACACTGACGTCGCAACCGCAACACGTGCGGCGCCGCACGGCAGAATCAAAACGTCACGTGGACAGGGCTACGGCTACGCAATGATATCATCTTTAAATGCATGCATTAAATCTAAATAAACACCGATCGCAAGCTTGTCAGACTACCTTTCATGTCCACCCAAGGCGTCCCCTCCGGAGAGGTACACGCGCAAGGGTCGAGATCATCGAACTAGTTCTACATCTACTGGCAAGCCAGCAAAATGCAAAAACACACAAGGTAAGGAACAAGTCCAAACAATGTGCTGTAAAGAAACCTCACTCTAGGACATGAAGGCCATCACTCATCAACCAAGTTGGATTCAATGGCTTCTTTGAAAAATTCAAAGAAAGACGTGACCTATAGAAATGATCCTACTGCGGAGGGCGTTAGCACTGATCCAAGGGCGCATGCACGCCGGCGAAGGCCCGCCGAGGACGGGCCCGGAGCGCGGCGTGCGACTGCTAGGGGGGGGGCACTTACTGAAGTACGTCGACGAAGAAAAGAAAGCTTGGAGCGAGGCTGTCCTTATATAGGCCGCGGACGCCCCGAGGTTGGCGCCATAGTAAACCCTAAAACCCTACTGTAGCGTGAAAACTTTTTCACCCGGCGCTACCGTGCCTGGCGCCGGCGGGAGCGGCAGAGCTTAGGGCTCAGCCCTAACTCCGGGTAACTTTGCTAGGCAGTCACAAGTCCCAGCGCGCTCGCACCGTATGTACACACTGCATCTCGCCAGACCATCGCATGAGCGCTCTACACTGCAGGCTGTGGTGACAATTGACTAGCTGGACTTGTTGCTTTCTTTTTGTTTCCTTCTTCTATCCATATCATATTCTATTTTCTCAACTTATAGAATTACCACACATCCACAATGCCGGAGACTCACAGACGTATGTGCAACGAGTGAAGCGCCCGGGCCGCAGCGCACAGCGCTCTGACCGGCGCCCGCCCACGACCGTTACTGACCTGTCTAGTTTACGTTAAGGGCAAGCACCTCTGCCACCAGCGTGGAAAGCGCAACTCGCACCCCGGCACCTCGCTGATCCAGATTGGTATGTTGCGATCACCGCGACGGCACGACGGCGATCGGCACCGGCCCGGGCAACGATCCCGCTCCGCCGCCGCCGTCGCCGCCGTCGCCGGCACGCGCCGTTGGACTCTGCTAACAGCCACCAGAGGGTGTCACCGCTCCCAAGGACGCTCAGTTCTACCTCGGCAAGAGAATCGCCTACGTCTACCGTGCCAAGAAGGAGATTAAGGGCTCGAAGATCCGTGTCATCTGGGGGTAAGTACTGCTGGATCGACTGGTCCGCCAGTCCCGCGTCGCAACCGTCGCTGACTCGTCCTAGCAAGGTCACCCGCACCCACGGCAACTCTGGCGTTGTCCGTGCCAACTTCCGCTCCAACCTCCCCCCCAAGACCTTTGGTGCGTCTGTCCGTATCATGCTGTACCCTTCGAACATCTAAATTATCAAAAGCAAACTCGGATGGGAAAAATGATGTAGCTAGACTTATATCAGGCAATAAAAATTGTAGGATAAGTTTTTGACTACATGCGCTCATCAGACGGAATGCTTGCTTATGCATATGTTTGTATATAGCATTCATAATTTAATGTAACATATGACAACAGCTTGACTGCTGGCGCAGATCGCGCCGCACCGACACTGCCGGAAATGTAGCGATTTGTGCCGCTGTTCGCCGGTGCTGCACGTACGCCTATCTGGCCAAGTCGTCTGTGCTGGTGCTCATCGTGCGAGCCTAATGCGGCCCATGGCCCGGTCGCCGGCTGCAGAACGCGCCGCCCCCGGCCTCCGGCAACGTACGCCCGTGTGCTTGCGCGCCTGCCGGCGCCCGCCTGCCGGCGCCCGGCCGCCGGCAGTACGGCCGCTCGGATTTAAGGGCTTTATGGGTGGTTTCGTCGACGCCGGCAGCACGGCGCGGAGTTGCGCGTATATGCCGCAAGTCGCACGAATTTACGCACCCATGCACACTCTACCAAACCTTGCTCGCCGCTGGCCTCAAGCATATCTGATTGTTAAGACCCGGCTCCCTCCACCTATCCCTCCCGGCCTGTAATCGACGAGCCAGCATCGGAATCGATCGAACTTGCGAACGGATCTCTGGACGAGCCCCAGCAGCACACTCCGTGATACCCGTCCGAGAGCCATCACACCGGGCTTTGCGAAAAATTTCTCGCCCCGGCCTCCAGCCATTTCACGAGATCCCCGTCGCTCGGCCGCGCGCACACGCCCCAGCCAGACGCCATGTCAACCGGCGAGGTCGCCCGATCGCTGTACCGCTCGCTCCTGCGGGCGTCGGCGCAATTCAGCTCGTACAACTTCCGCATGTATGCCCTGCGTCGGACAAAGGATGCTTTCCGGGAGCACCGCACCGAGACCGATCCGAAGACGCTGCAGCAGCTGCTGACCAAGGCCGAGAACGAGCTGGTGATGCTGAGACGGCAGACGCAGATTAGCCAGATGTACACGTTCGACAAGCTCGTGGTGGAGGCGCAGTCGCCGACCAAGCTGCTCAAGGCCGACACCGGCAAGCTCGGCTCGCCCTAGGCATTGCATTCGGGACGGATCTCTCATCTACGCTGGCGCGGTTGCAGCAGTATATTTAGTATATACGATGTACATAACAACATCTCTCCACGACCCGGGGTCACAGGCCCTCCCACGCGAGTTTCTGCAGCACCGCGACCGAGACGCTCTCCTTGCCGTGGCGGTGGCCGCCGCCACGGCGGGTGACGGTGCCCTTGACAAAGCCGAGGAACTTGAGCTCGGCGATGGCGTTGTAGAACCAGGCGAGCGACTTCTTTTCAGCCGCATCGCGTGCGGCGTCGTCGGACGCGGCCTGCGCGCCCTCGCGGTTCGGGTCGACCGCCTGCAGCACGGCGCCGCCGTGCAGCGACTGGTGGAACGCGCGCCAAAAGTCGTAGACGTTGATCATCGTGCCGGACTCGCGGTAGAGGCTGTAGGCGATGGCCAGCAGCGGCTGCTGGCGGGCGATGCGGTCGGGCTCGCCGTCCGGCACCGCGATCGGCCCGAGGTACTCGTGCGGCTTGTTGAGCGCGCTCTCGACGGCCGCGCGGCTGTAGGTGGTGAACGCGCGCTCGTAGAGCTCGGTCCGGTCAAACAGGAAGAGCTCGTGGAAGGGCACGTTGCGGTACGAGCGGATGGAGGCCTTGAGAAACGCCTCGACCGCGGCGGAGATGGTGCGGCTCAGCGGCGGCCGCGCGGCGTCGCCCCGGCGCGGCGCGGGGTCCGGCGCGCGCCACGCCAGCGCCATCTGGTGCAGCTCGGAGGTCTCCTCGAAGACGGCGAGGACGTCGTCGACAAACTTGTCGGCGGCGGCGGCGCTCAGGTTCCTGGGTCAGCGGTGCCGCGCGCCCACGTACTGCAGCAGGCTCGGGATCTCGCGGTAGAACTGCGAGTCGACAAAGGCGGCCGTCATGACGTCCGAGAAGAGCTCGATCTTGGACTTGGTGCCCGACAGCGTCGTCCAGTAGGTGTCGGCGCGGGCGATGATCTCCAGCAGCCGCAGGACGGCCTTGACGTTGCCCAGCAGCTTGCCGAGCTGCGCGCGCGACGACGCCAGCAGCTGGAACACCTCGGCGTCGTGCTCGAGCAGCCGCGGCACGAGGTCGGCCGCCCGCGCCGGCTCGTGCTTGAGCACGGACGACACGTAGTACATGAACGACGGCTGCATGCGCAGCGCGCGGTAGTGCGCCGGCGTCAGCGCGCCGCGGACGCGGTCTGTGTCGGGGTGCAGCACGAGCGCGAGCGGGTTCGAGTAGAAGTGCACCATGTGCGCGTACTGCGGTCAGCGCGGCCGCGCGGGCACTCACGTGCACGGCCGACGTGTACGTCGTCAGGCTCTTGGTGCAGTTCACGAACCGGCCGTACAGCAGCCGGGCCATGTCCGGGCCCAGCGTGAACGCGGTGTCGTCGGCCAGGATGACCTGGGTCAGCGCGCCCGGCGGCCACTCACCTTGTCCACCAGCCGCGACACGCTGCTGTCCACGCGCACGATGTCGAACCGGCGCACCTCGACCAGCCGCAGCACGCTCTTGGGCAGCTTCGCGTTGAAGATCGTCAGCATCGTCGCCACGCCCAGCAGCAGCACGAACGGGATCCGGTCCGAGTACGCGTGCAGGACCCGGATCAGCTCGGCCAGGATGTCGGCGTCGAACGAGTCCGCGTCCTGCACGACAATCACGATCTTGCGCGGCTTGGCCAGCCGCAGCGTCCAGTCCTCGAGCACGCTGAAGTCGTAGTTCGCGCGCCGGTCGTTCTTGACGGTCCCGCGCGAGTTGGTCACGATCACGTTCTCGTCGCCGTCCTCGAGCGCAAAGTCCTTGTACGTCTTGATGACCTGCAGGATGATGCCCTTGAGGAACATGCGCAGCGTCGACCCGTCCTTGCTCGACAGCGACACCGTCGCGTGGTCGGCGTCCAGCCGCGCGATCAGCGCGGAGAACAGCCGCGCGTGGTCGGCGATGTTGGACCCGGCCACGACCATGCCGAGATGCATGCGCCCGGACTCGTGGCTGTACGGCGTGACCTCCGAGATGTACTGCGACACCGAGTCCATCGTGGCCTGGCTGGACTCACGCACGACCGCCTCGAGCTTGGCCTTGGTGGCGCCGTAGACGGCCTGGTAGGCCTCCCACCGGAGGGCGACGTGCTCGGCCGCCTCGGGGACGGACTCGGACAGCGGCACGAAGGGGTGCGCGTGCGCGCGCCGCCGCTTGCGGGGGACGAAGTAGCATGTCTGCGTCAGCGCGGCCTGCGCGCGCGTACCTTGAGCGTGTCGCGGTCGACGTCTTCCTCGGCGCGTTTCATGGTTGGCGTTGCGCGTGCGGCGGCGCGCGGGAAGAGGTGTCGGGCGGGTAAGCGCGCGCCTCAGGGGCCGCGCCGCACGGCGCGCGGCTCACCGCGCCGCACGCGGTGCGGCGCGGCCGCCGGCCCGAGCCGCACCGCGTGCGGCTCGCTCCGCGCCCGATCCGGCTAGCGCGCGGCGTCGCCGCGCGCCTTCCCCACATCCCCGCGCGGCCGCTGGACCCAGCAACAATGAACCGACTCCAGCTCCTCCGACCCGCCGCGCGCGTGCGCCTGACCAGCCGTGCCGTCCGCGCCGTGCGGCCGTACATCACGACCCACGCCAAGATCGAGTCCCCCGGGACGACCAAGATGTTTGTGGACAACATGCCCGTCGAGAGCGCGGCCACGACGTGGATCGACCTCCACGACCCGGTACGTCGCCGGCGAGCGCGCTGACGCAGGCAACCAACAACCTGGTGACCCGGGTCCCCCAGTCGACGCCGGCCGAGCTGACCGCCGCGGTCGACGCCGCGGCCAGGGCGTTCGCCAGCTGGCGCAAGACCACGGTGCTCACGCGGCAGCAGATCATGTTCCGGTTCGTGCAGCTCATCCGGCGCGACTGGGACCGGCTCGCCGCCTGCATCACGCTCGAGCAGGGCAAGACGCTCGAGGACGCGCGCGGCGACGTGCTGCGCGGGCTGCAGGTGGCCGAGACCGCGTGCGGCGTGACGTCGCAGCTGACGGGCGAGCTGCTGGAGGTCGCCGCCGACATGGAGACGCGGTCGTACCGCGAGCCGCTCGGGGTCGTCGCCGCCATCTGCCCGTTCAACTTCCCGGCGATGATCCCGCTGTGGTGCATCCCGCCGGCGATCGTGACGGGCAACACGATCGTGCTCAAGCCGTCGGAGCGCGAGTAAGTGGCCGCCGAGCGCGCTGACGCAGCCCCGGCGCGGCGCTGATCCTGGCCGAGCTGGCGGCCGAGGCGGGCGTGCCGCCCGGCGTGGTCAACGTGGTGCACGGCGCGGCGCCGACGGTGGACTTTCTGCTGGACGAGCCGCGCATCCGCGCGATCTCGTTTGTGGGCTCGGACACGGCCGGTGCGTACATCTACGCGCGCGGGACGGCGAACGGCAAGCGCGTGCAGGCGAACCTGGGCGCCAAGAACCACGCGATGTGAGTGGGCGCGCGGCTGGGCTGACAGAAGCGTGCTGCCGGACTGCGACAAGGACGCGGCGCTGAACGCGATCGTGGGCGCGGCGTTTGGCGCCGCCGGGCAGCGCTGCATGGCGCTGTCGGTGGTCGTGGCCGTCGGCGAGGCCGCCGGGTGGGTGCCGGAGCTCGTGGAGCGCGCGCGCGCGCTCAAGGTGTCGGGCGGGTTCGAGCCCGGCGCGGACCTGGGCCCGGTCGTGTCGCCGGCGGCCAAGGCGCGCATCGAGGGCCTGATCGCCTCCGCCGCGGCCGAGGGCGCCACGATCGCGCTCGACGGCCGCGGCTACGTCGTCCCCGAGTACCCGCACGGCAACTTCGTCGGCCCCACCGTGCTCACCGGCGTCCGCCCCGGCATGCAGTGCTACGAGCGCGAGATCTTCGGCCCCGTCCTCGGCGTCGTCGCGGCCCCCTCGCTCGACGACGCCATCGCGCTCGTCAACGCCAACCGGTACGGCAACGGCGCGGCCATCTTCACGCAGTCCGGCGCCGCCGCCGCGCGGTTCCAGCGCGACATCGAGGCCGGCCAGGTCGGCATCAACGTGCCCATCCCGGTCCCCCTCCCCATGTTCTCCTTCACCGGCAACAAGGCGTCCATCCTCGGCGACCTCAACTTCTACGGCAAGGCCGGCCTGCACTTCTACACGCAGCTCAAGACGGTCACGGCGCTGTGGCGGCCGGCCGCGCCGGCCGCCCGGACCGCGTCCACGGCCATGCCCACGCACCAGTAGTAATGCATTGTCTATCACGCCCGCAGCACGTCGCGCAGGCCCACCGCGGCCGCCACGACCTCGCCCGAGAAGCCGTGGCCGCCGTCGTCCGGCCCCAGCCCGCGCTCGGCCGCGTCCAGCGCCGCCGGCTCCGGCTCGGCCGCGCGGCGCCGCTCGGCCGCGTCGGCCTCGGCGCCGGCCACGGCCAGCATCAGCACCTGCAGGCCCAGCACTATCGCGTCGGTCGCCACGAGCTGCACGCGCCACGTCGGCGGCCGCTGGCCCACGAACTCGATCGTCAGCCCGCCGTGGACGTAGCCCGCGTTGGCCTCGCGCGACACCGGCAGCCGCGAGACCGCGTGCACGAGCACGCAGTACGCGTTCGTCGCGACCACGATCGCCAGCACGATCGGCGCCCGCGCCTGCCGCATGGCGAACGGCTTCGGCGTCAGGTAGTTGAGCTGTATAACGCTGCGGATGACCAGCCGCAGCAGCGAGATGTCCATCAGGTACAGGTACACCAGGTGCGCGTAGCACAGGACGTCCAGCGACCGCACCAGGTGCCGCGCGAACTCCTGCCGCTTCTTGTCGAGGAGAGCCTTCATGGCGCGGACGGCGGCGGCGGCAGCGGCGGCGGCGGCGCAGAAAGCGGTCCCGTGCTGGCGTTTACGCACTTTGCGCCGCGCCCCCGCGGTAGCGTACGCCTCATACCGACGCGCCGCGCCCCTCCTAGTCTACCAAACATTCCGCCGTCCGCCCGTCTGCCGCCATGAGCGCCAAAACCGCCTCCAGGACCGCCGACCGGCCGGTGCCGTGGGTCGAGAAATAGTGGGTCTGCCGCCGGGCGCGCTGACGCAGCCGGCCCCAGTCGCTCGACGAGCTGTCGTCGCAGGACCACGTCGTGAACGTGCTCAAGCGCACCATGGGCTCCGCCAACGTGAGTGGCCGCGCGGCGCCGCTGACCGCAGCTGCCGCACATGCTCTTCTACGGGCCGCCAGGGACGGGCAAGACGTCGACGATCCTGGCGCTGGCCAAGGAGCTCTACGGGTGAGTGGCCGCCGCGGCCGCGCTGACCCAGACCGGACCTGGCCAAGACGCGCGTGCTCGAGCTCAACGCGTCCGACGACCGCGGCATCAGCATCATCCGCGACAAGGTCAAGAACTTTGCGCGGTCGGCGATCTCCAAGCCGGCGCGGCCGGCCGGCGCGTTCTTCGGCAAGGCCGGCGCCGCGGCCGCGCGGCCGGAGGACACGTACCCGTGCCCGCCGTTCAAGATCGTGATCCTGGACGAGGCCGACTCGCTGACCGCGGACGCGCAGAGCGCGCTGCGCCGGACCATGGAGACGTACACCAAGCTGACGCGGTTCTGCATCGTGTGCAACTACGTGACGCGGATCATCCCGCCGCTGGCGTCGCGCTGCGCCAAGTTCCGGTTCCGCGCGCTGGACGCGGGCGACGCGGTCGCGCGCATCGAGTACATCTGCGGCGCGGAGGGCGTGCCGCTGGGCGCCGGGGCGGCGGCCGCGGTCGTGGCCGCGGCCGCGGGCGATCTGCGCCGCGGCATCACGCTGCTGCAGGGCGTGGCCGGGCTCGTCGCGGCCGAGACCGCGGCGGACGCGGACGCGGACGGCGACGTCGCCATGGGCGCGCACGAGGTCACCGTGGCCGACATCGAGGACGTGGCCGGGCTGGTGCCGGCCGCCGTCGTCGACGGGCTCGTCGCGGCCTGCCGCGGCACCGGCCCGCTCGAGGCCGTCGTCGGCGCGGCCGTCCTCGACGGCTGGAGCGCCGGCCAGGTCGTCCTGCAGCTGCACGACGCGCTGATCTTCAGCGACAGCCTGGCCGCTGCCGAGAAGAACCAGATCGCGCGCGCGCTGGGCGAGGCCGACAAGCGGCTCGTCGACGGCGCCGACGAGGAGCTCGTGCTGCTCGATCTCGCGGTGTGTGTGCGCGAGGCGCTCACGCCCGCTAGCAAATAGATACGTACATCAGGCCAGCTCGCGCAGGTAGCTCGCGCGCAGCCGCCACGTGGTGTAGGCGGCGCCGAGCGCCAGCAGGCCGCCCAGGCGCATGGTCACGCCGATCGTGTCCGGGCCGTCCGTGTCGCCGTCGAACTCGTCCGTCTTGTGCGGCTCGAGGATCGAGAACACCACGAACGACGTGAACGTCGACAGGAACTGCGGCACCGTGATGGACACGTTCAGCAGGCCCAGGTACACGCCGGCCTGCTCGGAGCTCTCGGCCGGCTCGTCCGCGGCCTCGACGTCGGCGTCCTCCGCGGCCTCGCCCGCGTCCTCCAGCGGCGAGTACAGCGTGGCCGACGCGTCCAGCGCCCGGATCTCCTCCGCGAGCAGCGAGAACGGCGCCCACGACTGCAGCGCCCACGAGAAGCCGCAGACGCCGACGACGACGGTCGCGCCCGCCACCGAGTGCACCGCGGCCGTGTAGAACATGGCCGCCGCGTACACCACGTGCCCGGCGATCCACATCGTCGCCAGCATCGGCCGCCGCGTGCGCAGCGCGTCCGCCAGCGCGCTCGACCCGGCGATCGTCGTCGTCGTCGACGTCGCCGCCGCCGCCGCCGACTTGGGCGACGCCACCAGCGGCGGCAGCACGACCGAGCACAGCAGCGTCACGGTCGAGTACACGGTCAGCGCGCGCGAGCCGACGCGGCCCAGGTCGCCCACCAGGTCGCCCGAGCGCGTGCCGTCGTCCTCGTACCGCAGGTAGATCTCGCCGACCCACGTCGCCGAGTAGAACAGGAACGTGAACCACCCGAACCAGGCGAAGAACTGGGCCGTGAAGATCAGCTTGATGCGCGCCGGCAGGTTCGCGCCGGTCTTGTACAGGTCGCGCGCGATCGACCGCGCGGACGCGGCCGACGGCGTGTACACGAGCACGCGCTCCTGCACGCACAGGCACGTCACCGCGATGCAGACCCAGAGCGAGACCGACGAGATCAGGCAGAGCACCTTGAGCTGCGTGTCGCCGAGGTACGGAAAGTACCGCACGAGGTCCACGAAGCCGAGGAAGTACCCGGCCAGGTGCCCGCCGGCGACCATGCGCCCGGCCCACGCGTTGGCCAGCTCCTGCTTCGCGCGCGGGACCGAGTCCACGATGATGGCCCGGCAGCACGCCTGGATGGCCGAGACCGAGAAGTCGGCCGTGAAGACCGAGAGCACGGCGAAGAAGATGGTCGTCGCCGGCACGTACGCCTCCGGCGTGAACAGGCCCACGAACTCCTTCGTCCACGCCATGAGCAGCAGCGACAGGCCGACCACGACCGAGCCCAGGGCCATGAACGGCCGGCGGCGGCCGTACCGCGACGTGCACTTGTCGGACCACACGCCCACGAGCGGCTGCATGACGAGCCCGCTCAGCGGCCCGGCGATCCACACAAACGACAGCAGCCGCTTGGACATGCCGAGCGAGAGCAGGTAGACGTTCGTGTATGACTGTTCGACTCCGTGGGCTGGTCAGCAGAGCTCGGCCGGCGCCGGGGCACTTATCCATGTGAACTGCAGGCCCGCCACGCAGATCGTGAGCAGGAACATCTGCGCGGCCTCGGACCGCCCGGCCACGACCGCGCGCCCGGTCCACTGCGATTGTCCGGCCATGGTGAGAGCGTGGGGAGGCGGCCGGGACGGTGGGCCGGACGATAAGATACGCGCTTACCCGGCCGTCGCGATATCAGGGGTCAGGGACGGTGCCGATCGCGGCGGCATGACGTGCGCGCGCGTCAGCCGCACGGCCTGCGGCCGGCGTGTCTCGTGTCACCTGCGGCCCATGCGCTTGGGTGACCCGCAGCGGCGGGTGCGACGGGCCCGCGGCGTGCGGCTATATGCCGAAGGCACCTGTGGTGCTGCACCGCCACTGGTGAGCCTCCGGCGGCGTTGGCCGCGGGTGGCCTTCGGGCAGACGGGCATTGAGTGGCACAGCGGATCCGAGGCATGGCTGGTGTAACCTGGGCATGAGCCGCACGGTGGGCGGCTCTGCCAACGATGCCGCGGGCATCTCCGCCCCGACGAAGCACCGTCGGACGCCCGTCCCGCCACTGGAAGGCCCCCGACCACGACTCGGCCGAGGCAGCTGCCGCGCGGCTGGGCGTACGCGTGTGGCTAGGCGGACACGGGCCTGGCGTAGTGCAGCAACGGCTGCGAGTCGAGGCTGACCCGCAGGCGCGGGTATGATCCCGGCGTCTCGGTGACTGGCGGCGACTACTGTCGAGCAATTGCCGGCCCTGGTACACCAGACGCCGACCACGGCCAGCGTGCCATTGCCGGCGGCGTCTGTCGGGCGCCCGCCCGCAGGGCGCACCCTCGACGGAGTCGCCGCCGGAGGCGCGTTGCACACGGACGAGCCTCCGGCGGCGACTCCGTCGAGGGTAGCTGCCCTTCGGGCAGGTCGTGTCATATAGCCGCTGTGGCGCATTGCCGCACACAGCCACCCCCTGGTGCACGATCGCCCGCCGCGCACAGGCCGTGGCAGTGCACGCGTCTACATGGCCGCAGCCAGTCACTCCGAAGTCGCTGTATTTTCTATCGTAACACTGGATTAATACAAGCAATAAACATATCTCGACAAAAAGACAAAACGTAGACGTGAGTGCCCGCGGCAGAAAGGAAGGTCAAGTATACAACATTTAGATTTCTTCACTCCACTCTATGTTTTCTAGTTTTTTTTGTGCTCATGCGGGTGTTTCGTGGATGTATGCGTGTGCGTATGGTATCTTTCTCAGCGCTCCTCGGGCGAGTAGCCCGGCGAGCGCGGGCTGAACTGCGGGCTTGTCGGACTGAACTGCGGGCTCGTCGGGCTGAACTGCGGGCTCGTAGGCGAGTACGTCGGGGAAGTGGGCGAGTAGGCCGGGGAGGTGGGCGAGTACGTCGGCGACGTGGGCGAGTAGTTGGGGCTCGTAGGCGAGTAGGCCGGGCTCGTCGGCGAGTATGTCGGACTCGTGGGCGAGTACGTCGGACTCGTCGGCGAGTATGCCGGACTGGTCGGGCTGAAGCGCGGGCTCGTCGGCGAGTATGTCGGGCTCGTCGGCGAGTAGGTCGGGCTGGTGGGCGAGTAGCTCGGGCTGGTCGGCGAGTACGTCGGCGACGTCGGCGAGTAGCTCGGGCTCGTCGGCGAGTATGCCGGCGACGTGGGCGAGTAGCCCGGCGACGCCGGCGAGTACCGCGGCGACGTGGGCGAGTAGGCCGGCGACGACGGCGAGAAGCGCGGGCTCGACGCAAAGTTCGGGCTCGCCAGGCCGGGCGACGACGGGCTGTACGCCGGCGACGACGGGCTCGTGCCGAACGCCATCGGGCTCGTGCCGCCGTAGTTCGAGAACGGCGAGGTCGGGCTGTAGCCCGGCGACTGGATGCCGGCGCCGTACGGCGACATGCCGAAGCCGCCGCCGTAGTCCGAGAAGCCGCCGCGGTCGTCGATGCCGCCGCTGTTGACCACCGGCGAGAACGAGGCCATGGGGTCGGGCGAGAACGAGTACGCGCCGTCGCCGTAGACCGGCGACCGGCCGTCGTACGGCGTCGCCGCGCCGTCCTGCAGGCCCGGCGCGACCATGCCCTTGACCGAGGCCTTGCTGTAGTCGATCGGGAGCGTGCTGAACATCTTGTCGTCGAGCATGAGGTCGAACTCGCCCGTGCCGAGCGGCGCCAGCTGTCCGAGCATGATGTTCTCCGAGATGCCGCGGCAGTCGTCGAGCTCGGCCGTGGCGGCCGCCTCGAGCAGGATCTCGACGGTCTCCTCGAACGAGCAGCGCATGAGCGCACCCGTGTCGGCGCGGTTGATGCCGTGGCGCGTGATGGCCATCAGGTGGCCGCGCGCCGTCATGACGTCGACCAGCAGCGACAGGTGCCGGTAGTTGACGTACGAGCCGTCGAACGCGATGACGTTCATGATCTCGCGGTACAGCGCCGTCCGCGTGGCCTCGATGCCGAGCACCGACAGCACCTCCACGAACGAGTTGGTGTAGGTGCGCGTGTGGTCCACGCCCTCGACCGCCATCACCTCGGACAGGTTCACGCCGTCGGTCTCGAGCACCCACTCCATCTGCTTCTTGTACTCGCCGTTCTCGCCCAGCACGTTGGGCTCGTTCTTCATCATGAACACGCGCGAGATGCCCTCGATGCCGCGCAGCGAGATCGACTCGAGCATGTGCGCCTCGATGCGCTTCAGCATCTGGTCCTCCTCCGCGTCGATGTCCTCGTCCATCAGCTTCGGGTCGCGGATCACGCGGCACCGGATGATCAGCTTGGCCGAGTTGTCCTCGGACCACATGATGAACAGGTCCTCGCCAAAGATGTTGGCGATCTTCTCGGCCACCTGGCTCATCGTCAGCTGACGGTCGAGCATCTTGGCGCGGTCGAGCTCGAGCCGGAGCAGCCACGGCGACTGCTGGTGGATCGTGGCCTCGACCTGCTCGTCCGGGATCGAGAAGTAGGCCTCGACGGTCTCGCGGTCCTCCTCGATCACGGTCGAGCGCGGGTCGGGGTCGTAGTAGATCTCGGTCGCGGCCGTGACCGTCTTGAGCGTCGTGTGCTCGATCGCCGACTGGATCTCCTTGGCCCGGTCCATCGTCTGCGCGTACTCGGGCGTCAGGTAGATCGTCAAGCTCGGCGTCTTGATGTTCTTGGCCACGTTCAAAATCTCCTTCAGACGCGGCACACCCAGCGTCACGTTCTTGGACGACACACCGGCGTAGTGGAACGTGTTGAGCGTCATCTGCGTCGCCGGCTCGCCGATGGACTGCGCAGCCAGTACGCCGACCATCTCGCCCGGGTCCACCACCGCGCGCCCAAAGTCGCTCTCGATCTGGCCCAGCACCCACTCGAATGCAATCCGGTTCAGACGGTACTCGGCCAGGACACGCTTGCAGGCCAGCCGCGACCGCACAAACGCCTGGAAGAGCATCGTCGCGTTCTTCTGGACCTCGCGCACGACCTCGTTGTCGCCGCGCACGACCAGGAACCGGCTGCCCAGCTCGCGCACCTTCTCGACAATCTCCACCGGCGTGAGATCGCTCGCCTTCTGCTTGTCGAGATGGAACACCTGCTGGGCGTTGTTGATGATCCGCTGGATGTTGACCGGCATCGGCCACGCATCCTCGCCGTTCTTGAAGACCGACCGCAGAAAGTCGCGGTCCTCGCACAGCTGGCGGTACTCCTCGTCCAGCACCTTCTGGATCTCGATGTCGCCCACAATGTCGTTGCCGCTCTCGAGCAGCGACGGCTTGAGCGTGTACTCGGGGTCCATCAGGTCGATCTTGTACTTGCGCTCGAACTTGTCGTTCGAGCCCGACATGCTCTCGATCACCTGCTTCTCCATCGACACGGCGTCGAGTCCGTCCTCGCCATAAACCCACTGGACCACGTCGCCGAGCGAGTTGCGCACCGTCGCGTCGTACTTGACCATGACGTCCTCCAACGCCTTGACCAGACGACGCTGGATGTAACCCGTCTCGGCCGTCTTGACGGCCGTGTCGATGATACCCTCACGACCGGCCATCGCGTGGAAGAAGAACTCCTGCGGCGTCAGGCCACGCAGGTACGAGTTCTCGATGAAGCCGCGCGACTCGGGGCTGTCGTCGTCCTTGGTGAAGTGCGGCAGCGTGCGGTACGCGAAGCCAAACGGAATGCGCTTGCCCTCCACGATCTGCTGGCCCACACAGGCCGACATCTGCGAGATGTTGATGAACGAACCCTTCGAGCCGGCGACGACCATCTGCTTGACGTTGTTCGCGTCCGTCAGACTGGTCTCGGCCGACTTTCCGGCCGTGTCACGGGCCTGGTTGAGCACCTTGGACACCTTCTGCTCAAACGACTCACGCAGGGTCATGCCCGGCTCGGCCGTCAGCGTGTTGGCCTGGGCGTCCAGGATCAGCTGCTGCACGTCCTTCTTGGCCTGCGAGATCGTGTTGGTGATGTTGCGCATCGTCGCCGCGTCGGCGATGGTGTCGCCGATGCCGATCGAGAAGCCGTTGTGGAGCAGCCAGTAGTTCACCGTCTGCTGCACGCCGCCGATGAAGTCACGCGTCGCCATGGGACCCTTGTCGCGCATGATCGTGTGAATCAGACCGCCGGCGGTCGCGCCCACCGTCTTCTTGTCGACCACGCCGTACATGATCTCGCCGTTCTCGATCATGATGCCGTTGTCGCGCACCGACAGCAGCGTGTTCTTGTCATCGAACCGCTGCATGTTGATGCCCTTCGGGATCACCATCGACAGCATCTGCTTGCCGGTCCACATCGGCCGCGGCTTGATGATCGCCGGCTGCGGGATGACGCCGTCCCAGTTCGGCACCCAGAACAGGATGTTCATGACCTGGTCAAACGGAATGAACGAATCGCGCTTGGTCATCTTACGGACACCGCAAAGCGAGTCCTGCACGATGCCCATCACGGGCTTGTTCGACTGCGGCGAGACGATCTGCAGCGGCACCGCACAGATCTGGCTGAGCTCAGCGCGAGTCTCCTCCGACTGCGGCACATGCAAGTTCATCTCGTCGCCGTCGAAATCGGCGTTGTAAGGCGATGTCACAGACAGGTTCAGACGGAACGTCGAGTAGGGCATGACCTTGACGCGGTGCGCCATCATCGACATCTTGTGCAGCGACGGCTGACGGTTGAACAGGACCGGGTCGTCGTCGACGATGTGGCGCTCGACGCGCCAGCCGTACTGCAGCGAGATGTCGCCGGCGCGCTTGTGGTACCGCAGGTCGATGCGCTCGCCGGTGTCTCTGATGACGTACTTGGCGCCCGGATGCTCGTTCGGACCGTTCTGCACCAGCTGCGAGAGTCTATTGAGATTGTAGGGCGTCACAATCTCGGGGTAGGTCAGCGTGCGCGCGATCGAGCGCGGCACGCCGACCTGGTCGAGGGCCAGGTTCGGGTCGCCAGAGATGACCGTGCGCGCCGAAAAGTCGACGCGCTTGCCCATGAGGTTGCCGCGCAGACGGCCCTCCTTGCCCTTCAGCCGCGCACGGATGGATTTCACCGGCCGGCCCGACTTCTGCAGGGCCTGCGGCTGGCCGGCGATGTCGTTGTCCATGTACGTCGCTACGTGGAACTGCAGCAGGGCCTCGAACTCGTTGACGACGTGGGCGGGCGCGCCCTCCTGCTCGCAGCGTCGGACGTTGGCGTTCGCCTTGAGGATGTCGGCCAGCTTGTACGTCAAGTCGTCCTCGCCGCGGGCGGCCTCCGTGATGGCAATACTCGGCCGCACCGGCGGCGGCGGCACCGGCAGCACTGTGATAATCAGCCACTCCGGACGAGCGTAGTCCGCGTTCAGGCCCAGCTTCTCGAGGTCCTCCAGCGAGATGTGCTTGAACACGTTGAAGATGTCCTGCGGCTTGAGCTGCCGCCGGTCCGGCTGGTCGTCATCCTCGGCGTTCTTGTCCTTCTTCCAGGTTCCCCAGAGCTTGAGGCCGTCGCGGCGGATGGTCGGCTGCGCGTTGCCACAGCCGCCATGGGCCACCTTCCGGGCACCCTTGGCGTCTCCGCCCTCGAAGTCGTCCTCCGTGGGGGTGTCCGACTCGCACACGAGCTTGGCACGGCACAGGGACCAGACAGCCTGGAAACGGCGCTTGGGGTCGCGGATCTTGATCGCCTGGGCGAACGCGGCGTTGCTCTGGGGCGCGTGAGCCCGGATCTCGGACACGCGCGCGGCTTAACTCACCTCGTCCAGCTTGAGCTTTCCACAGTGGAAACACACGGCCTCGCAGATCTTCTTGATCTTGCCGATGAAGCCTGGACTGGTTAGCCGCCGTCGCCGCTGCGGACGCCCCCGAGGGGCCGCCGCCGGCACTGACCAATGTGGAACACGGGCTTCGCCAGCTCGATGTGACCAAAGTGGCCCGGACACTCGGACATGCCCTCGCCGCACTGGAGTCAGTGATGGCCGCCATGCGTCCACGTACAGTCTCGCACTTGAAGTTGCGATCGATGGATCCCAGCCGCGAGTCGTTCAGGCCGCCAACCTTGGGCCGCTGCCGCGCCTCGTCCATGGTCTCCGGGAACTCAATCTTGGCGACACTGATCGCTTTCTGCGGGTGTCAGTCGCCGCTGCGCGGCTGCCACTTACGATCTCCTCCGGCGAGAGGATACCAAATTGAACCTGCTGTCAGCGCCCGTCAACCATCGATCGGCGCACCTCCTTGACCGTCCGCAGGGGAGCGGACGAGAACGGAAACAACACGTTACTCATGGTGCACCGCTCACGACCTGTTCCTGGTTGCTGTCAAAAAATTCCTGTGCAGCCAACAGCCTGGTTTCCCGTTTTCCAGTCCCCTTTCCACCGATATCAACCGACGAATCCGATCCGGAGTAATCGAAATAATCAAATTAACCGATCGAGCTTGACGGCCGCCTGGCGTGGACGATGACCTGGGGGGCAGACACGAGACGGGGGCGGGTGGAAGACGGATGCGAGGGAAGCCTGGAGGAGCCTGAAAAACAAAGAGAAGGGAAAAATCGTGAGATTCCCTCAATTTTTTTTCTTTGGGTGGAAGCCGATGGCGTGGAAGGCGGCAAGGCCGTGCTGGAATCTACTGGAGGCACGTGGCCAGCCACTGTGGCGGTGCTTGCCGGCGCTGGGCCACCAAATGCGGCGGTGCCCTGTGGCGCCGCCGCCGGCCCAGCCGCAGGTGGCGGTGCTGCCCGGCGCTGCCCGACGCCGGCGCCGGGCGCATGCGGGCACGCGGCCGCCGCACGGCGTGCCGGCACGGCCACGCACGACCTCACCGGGACGCGCACGGCCACGGTCGCCACCGCCGCGGGCCAGCCACCGCCGGCGCCTGGCCGGCGCCGGTGCGTGCGGGGAACGCTCGAATGGCGCAACGGGCGCAAGCGCGGGCTAGCCGCCCTGTGGCGGTGCGCTGGCGCAGGCGTGACTCTTTTTGTGACTCGAGCGTGGCGCGGCATGGCGCATACCGCCGAAGCGTGGCGCCGGTACCAGAGTTACCGGTGCCCGGCGCCCCCCAAGCGCGCTCGTCTGGTCAGCGCGTCCACGCCCGGTCGTCTGTTCTCGTCCGTCAACTCCCCGCATCCCCCGCGCCGATCGCAACGACGCCGACCCGGCCCGCATCCTCTCGGCGGGCGCGGCTCTGACCGGCCATGAACCTCTCGTTTGTCGATCCATTCGCCCAGACCCAGGACTATCCGGACAACCTCACGCACACCCTCCGTACGTATTTCTGTGCGGCACCATCTGACCCGCCCCAGAGTACGGCCAGGCAACCTGCCTCAAGTTCAATCGCAATGGCGACTATCTGGCGTCCGGCCTCTTTGACGGCACCGTGGTCGTGTTTGATTTCGACACGTACGGGATCGCGCGCGTCCTGCGCGGCCACACCCGCGCAATCGAGTCGCTCAGGTACGTGCATCCGCCGGGCACGCTGACGGCAGCTGGACTCGAGACGGCCGGTACCTGCTCTCGAGCTCGCGCGACTGGAAGTGCATTCTCTGGGACCTGCTCGACGGCAGCCGCGTGCGCACGGTCCGGTTCGAGACGTCGATCTGGAACGCCGAGCTGCACCCGGACACGCACGAGGTGTTTGTGGCCTCGCTCGTGGACGACACGGCCACTCTCGTCGACTTCTCGGACGGGTCTGTGCGCCGGCGGCAGCTGTCGAGCGAGCCGCGCCAGGAGCGCGGATCCGAGTCGCCCAAGGAGAGCGCCGGCAAGAAGCCGACGACGCTGGCAAGCGTGTTCGCGCCCGGCGGCGACTACGTGTTCTGTGGAACCAACAAGGGCTGGCTGAACGTGATCGAGACCGCCACGGCCGAGACCGTGCGGTCGTACAAGATCGCGACGGGCAACGTCAAGCAGATCCGGTTCGCGGCCAGCGGCCGCCAGTTCATCACCAACTCGTCGGACCGGACCGTGCGGCTGTTTGCGATGCCCGACATAGTGCGCGAGTACGAGCTCGAGCCGATCCACCGGTTCCAGGACGTCGTCAACCGGCTGCAGTGGAACTCGGTCGGGTTCTCGGCCAACGGCGAGTACGTGATGGCGTCGACGTACCAGGACGCGCACGACATCTACGTCTGGGAGACCGCCGTGGGCTCGCTCGTCAAGATCCTCGAGGGGCCCAAGGAGGAGCTCGTCGGGGTGGAGTGGCACCCCAGCCGCACGCTCGTCGCAGCCACCGGGCTCGACACGGGCATGATCTACGTTTGGGGCACCGTCACGCCGCAGCGGTGGTCGGCGCTGGCGCCGGACTTTGTCGAGGTCGACGAGAACATCCTGTACGACGAGCGCGAGGACGAGTTCGACATCGTGCCCGACGAGCTCGCCAACAAGCGCAAGCTCGATCGCGAGGACGACATCGACAACGTCGACGTGGTCACGCTCGCGCGCCCGCCGGAGGAGTCGTTTGTGATCCCGATCGTGCTTGACGACGCGGACGAGCGCGTCGACGCGGCCGTGCATTCCTAGCCGTACAGCTCCTCATAGTCCTTCTCCTCCGGAAACACCGTCTTCTCCATCAGCTTGACCAGCGCCTTGACCGGCAGCCCGACGACGTTGGTGTAGTCGCCGGCGATGCGGTTGACCAGCAGCGCGCCGCGCGACTGGATCTGGTAGCCGCCGGCCGCGTCGCGGCCTTCGCCGCACGCCACGTACGCGCGCAGGAAGTCGTCCGAGACCTCCTTGTCGAAGAAGACCTGGGTCTCCTCGATGTGTGTCTGCAGGTTGTAGCCGGGGTACACGGGCTCCTCGAGCGGCGCGATGCAGACGACGGCCGTGAAGACCCGGTGCGGGAAGTCGTCGTCGCGCAGCGTCTGCAGCATCTTGAAGTGCTCGCCGGCCGACTTGGGCTTCTCGAGCACCCGGTTCTGCGCGACCACGATCGTGTCGGCTGCGATGATGAGCCCGACGTCCTCGTTGTCGGTCTCGGCCTCGAGCTTGTAGACCGCGAGCGCCTTCTGCGTGGCTGTCTCGGTCACGTACTGCTGTCAGCACGCCCGCAGGCCAGCTTACCTCGTACGGGTCCATCGCGTGCTTGTCCAGGTTCTCCTCGAAGCCCGAGACCTTGATCTCGAACTTGCTCATTCCGATCTGGCGGAGCAGCGCGGCGCGCCGCGGCGAGGCCGAGGCCAGCACCACGCGCCGCTGCTGCAGGTGCTGGAAGATGGGCAGCTTCAGCGCCGTCGGCGTCATCAGCGCGTCGTCGTACGAGGGCGGCACCGACATGATTGCTGTGAAGGAGTGTAAGATTGGCCACGGGTGCAAATCTGTTTTCCGCCCCTGCCGCGCCAGGCGGCAGCCGGGTCACGCCGCGCGGCGAGCCACACCGCGCCGCACGCCGACGCAGCCCGCCACACGCGGGCTGGCGACCGCGTCCGGGGCCCGGCGGAGACCCCGGCAGCCGCTGGCGGCGGCGGAGGGCCGCTCAGGACCGCCCGTCCGAGCGTGTTTGGTAGATCACACGGGTCACAACCAGCCGCCGTACATCCTGGCACGCGGCTACGCGCCGCGCGCGTGGATGCTGTCCTGCGGGCCGGCGTGGTATGTCTGCGGGTACATGCACGCTACTGCACGCTGATGCGGTCTACCCTGCGGGCCGGGCGCCGCCCGGGCGCCCGCTTGGGGCTGGCGCGGGCGGGTACCATTGCGCGCCGAGCCGCACGCGTGCGCCGCACGGCTGCCGCCGACCACGTCGCCAGCCGGCACTCGATCCGCCCGCCGATCCGCCCGCCGATCGGGCGGCCGATCGGGCAGCCAGTCTACTGGCCGGCCGCGCCTACGTCAGACCGCGCCGCGGTCCGCCACCCGGCGCCGCCCGAGCCCGGCGTGTCCGCAGGACCCGAGCCGCACGCGACGCGGCTCCTCCCCCGGCCGGCCCCAGCAGCCCCTCCGCCCACCGTCCACCGCCGTCCGGATCGGCGCCGCCCCCTGCGTCCCGGCCGTTCCCGCGGTCCCCCGCCGCACGCTTAGATCAAATCAATGCATTACTTTTATGGTGCGCCAGCGCACTCAGGCCTGGCGCAGCGTCCGCAGCAGCCCCCGCGCCCACTCGCGATTGGCAGCAGCGGCCTTGCGGTTCTGCCGGGCAGCCTTGCGCGCAGCCCGCTCGGCGTCGGTGCGCTTCGGCTTCTCGGCCTTGTCGGTCTTGCCGGCCCGGTCGGCCTTCCCCTTCTTGACCTGGCTCTTCTTGGTGTCTTTGGCCGTCCTGCTCTTGCGTTTCTCGGCCCTGCCGGCGTCCGGCTTGCTCTTGCGCGCCTTCGGCGGCCGCACGTTGCCCGACACGACCGGCGGCGTCGCAAACGAGCCGGCCAGGCCCTCGCCCTTGACGAAGCGCGAGTACAGCGGGTTCGAGGCCGCGCGCACGGTCGCCGCAAACGCCGCATACTTGTCCTCGTACCGCGTGTCGGTCGTCTTGGGCGCGGCCGTGTCGTACACGTCCAGCGAGGCCAGGCGGCCGTCAAACACGCGCTCCCACCAGGTTTCGTGGTCGTGCTCGGTGTGGCCGAGGCCCTTGGTGTCGCGCTTGTGCTTGACCAGCAGCGGCTTGGTCAGGCCGCCCTTGCGCAGGGCCGTGCCGGGCTTCCAGCCGTACCCGGCGAGGTACCCCGACGAGTTCATCGGTCTGGCGGCGGGTGTTCGTGTGCGATCTGGCGGCCGTCGCTGATCTGAAAATTTTTGAAGTCCCAGCGGCCGCGGCTACGCCTGACGACGACGCACCAGCACATTAGCAGACGCAGGTCGGACCCCACCACACGACACCCCGACGGCGAGCGGGCTGGCACAGAGCAACAGACGAGCGCAGATCGAGCGGCCCGGGCGAGCATCACAGCGCGGCCCGAGCACGCCAGACCACCGGCGAGCCCGGCCAGAGAGACAACGGCGCGGACGGCCGCGGGCAGCAGCGAGCGGTGCCGGCAGGCATCCATCGCGGGCACGGCGGCGGCAGCACGGCCCAGCCGCGGTAGACCCGGGAGCGACGCACGCCGCCGAGCGAGCGGCGCCGGAGAGAGAGCCGCCCACGGCGGGCTGACGGAGCCGGGCCGGACGGAGTTTCCGCGACCGGCAGACCTCTCGGGGCCGGCACACGGCGGAAGCCCCCCGGCAGCACCCCCGCGCGAGCGCCGAGCACGGCCGCGCGCGCGCCCGACACGATGACCGACTTCGGCGGCTTCCCGCAGATCCTGTCGCTGTTCTACGCGACCTTCCACCCGACCGAGGGCACCAAAGTGCTCCACCAGATCCCGGCCGGGTCGATCGGCGACGGCCCGGACGCCCTGTTCTCGCTGGACGCGATCGGCAGCTACGTGATCCCCAAGCCGCAGCTGTGCAACAAGCTGCTGACGCTGCGCGTGGGCCAGCACCGGCTGATCAGCCACCCGGTGCACATCCGCGACGCCAGCTACGCGCGCAACTCGTTCATGTTCAACTTCGGCTTCGTGTTTGCCAAGCACACCGAGGTCTCGGCGTACCTGCCGGTCGTGCGCAAGCTCAGCAAGATGTTCCGCGAGCTCGAGGAGCAGAGCCGGTACCTGTCGGCGGGCGACCCCGGCGCGCTGCAGGCCGTGGTCGACCAGGTCTTCGAGGACCTCAACAACTACTGCGAGTGCTTCATTCCGATCGACAACAACAACACGGTCAACATCAAGCTGTTCCCGCTGCACCCGCCGCCGCGGCAGATCAAGGCGTTCCACGTGCCGGTGAGCACGGTCCACCTGCCGACGGTGATGGACGTCAACTGGGACCCGACCATGGAGAAGATCGTGCAGTACATCGACGGCGTCAACTCGGTCCGCCGCATCGCCGACCTGGCCGACACCAACTTCGACCTGACGCGCAAGTGCATCCAGCACCTGATGTACTACGGCTGCGTGATCATCGTGGACGTGTTCAAGTTCAACAACGTCTACGCGTGCACGCCAGCCGTGGCCGACCTGGCTGCGGACGCGGCCATGGCCGCCGAGTGCCGCGCGTACGTGGCGCGGCCGGGCGCGGACGCGCCGCCGGCGCCGGAGCTGCTGGCGCTGTACTGCGCCATGCACACCGCGCAGACCGTGGCCGGCTGGTACACGGCGCACCGCGCGCGGCTCGCCGGCGTCGACGTCCGCCGCTTTGTGTCCTTCGGCGTCATCAAGGGCCTGCTGTACCGCGTGCGCGACTACCCGCTGCTGGGCCCGGCCCACGGCCCGGCCGCGGACGACGCGGCTGCGCGCGTCGCGCGCGCCGCCCGCGGCTCCCGCCACCTGGACGACCTGTGCACCACCCTGCAGGTCGGCCGCGAGCAGGCGCTGCGCGCGCTGCGCGCCCACGGCGACCTGGCCGTCGTGCGCGCCTGATGTATGTAGTAATCAGCACCGGTGGTCCGTTTTGCTGCGCTCGCGCACGTCCAGGATCGCCTCGTTGAGCCGGCCGTCGCGCGCGGCCCGCCGCAGCGCGCGCACGGCGTCGCGATCGAGCGCCATGCCCGCGCGCGTCTCGAGCTCGCGCGTGCTCAGCCGCTCCTCGGCCGTGGCCGCGGCGGCCGCCCGCGGCCGGAACCGCGCCTGCACGCGCACGGTCAGCGCCGTGTCGGCCTCGAGCGCGCCGTCCGCGCCAAGCTCGCCGTCGCAGCGCACGTCCGGCGGCGCCACGCGCAGCAGCTTGCCCCAGGCAGACCGCACGTGCCACAGCCCGCCGGCCTCGACGAACTCGAGCTCCTGCTCGGGGCCGATCGCCTCCGCCGTGGCCTCGCACACGCCGTACTTGGACACCGTCACGAACTTGCCCGCGTGCGATTTGAGCGCGAACCGCGGCGACTGCACGATCGGCACAATCACCAGCACCTGCCGGACCGCCGACGGCTCGAGCTCGTCCCCGACAGCCGCCGCCGATACCCGCCCAGCGCCGTCTGTGGCGACGCAGTGCGCGCCGTCGGGGCCGACCTGCACCAGCATGCACGGCCCGCGCAGTTCCTCGGCCGTCTCGGCCGACACCCAGCCCTCGGGCTCCTCCTCAGGGACGACCGCGGTCGTGCGCTCTGGCCGCTCGGCTTTGTGGACCTTGTCGCTGCGGTCTGCCTTCTCGCGCTTGCGCTTTTTGTCGTTTTTGAACGTCAGCTTGGACACCATTGTGTCTGGTGCTATGCTGCTGTGCCTGAATGTCCGTAAAGCCACTCCTCTGGGCCCTGCTGCCTGCTATCTGCTGGCCTGAGTCTGCGTGTCGCTGTACACTCGTCAGTGCCTTCGTCGCCGTCTTCCGTGCCACGGGTGTCTTGGAATCAGCAGATGTTTGATAGCTTTGATCGCGCCGCTCTGACAGCGGCAGAGCTGCTGGTCGCGACAGCGGCGGCGCGCAGAGAGCCCGACCTGGCCTATCTGCTGCTCGCTACTTTGGACACTGCCTGAGTGCTGGCAGAGCCGGCGGATCAAGCGAAGGGGGCTTACCTGTGTGGTTGTGTCTACTGCCTAACTACACAGCTTCTTGCATTGAGTAACATACCGCCTGAGCGTCGTGCGCACAAGTGCACATGCGTATGCAGCTTATGCTGCTATACAGATTACTAAGTCCGCCCGCTGCGCTTAGTAACGTGCACAAGCCCGGTGCAATCAGCTGGGGCTGCACGTGACGGCAGCTGTATTGCCGCGAACAGGTCCACGACGACGTCACCGTCGAGTCCGCCGCCTCTGTCGCCGTCTGTGCCAGAGAGCCCGCGTCGCAGGACCCGTCAGTCCGCTGGAAACGCACGCGTCGCTTACCGCGCCCGAATCAAGCCTTCCTGCTTCAAATCCCCCAGCCTCCGCCACCGGCTTTCAAGATCACCAGGCCCACCCTGTCCAGATGGCGACCCACAACGCGTCCGAGCCCGTCGCCGGCGCCGGTGATCCCGTCATTGTCTCGCTGGACGACCTGCGCGCCGGCGTGTGCGACAACCAGCTGCCGGACGCGTTTGGCGCCGAGTCGCTCGGCATCATCATCGTCAACAGTACGTCCGCGCGCGCTCCTGGCTGACTCAGACCTGCCGTCGCGGTACGTAGCCCTGCGGGCCAAGCTTCTGGCACTGTCAACGGAGCTGGCGGCGCTGCCGGCGGACGCGCTGGCGGCGCTGGAGGCGCCCGAGTGCAACTACCTCGTCGGGTGGTCGTGCGGCAAGGAAAAGCTGGCCGACGGCGCGCCGGACACGCTCAAGGGCTCGTTCTACGCCAACTGCGCGTTCTACGTCGACCCGGCACTGGAGTGTGCGCCGCTGCTGCCCGGGCACGACCCGGACCTGGTGCGCGGGTACACGACCGCGAACCTGTGGCCGCCGCTGGCCGAGTTCCGCGACACGTTCCGCGAGCTGTGCACGCTCATCATCGACGTGTCCGCGGACGTGGCCCGCGCGTGCGACCGGTACCTGGCCAAGACGCTGCCGGACTTTCCGCCCGGGTACCTGGAGCACGTGGTGACGACGTCCACGACGACCAAGGCCCGGCTGCTGCACTACTTTCCGGTGCCGGCTGGGCCGGCGCCGCCGGCCTGGTGCGGCGAGCACCTCGACCACGGCACGCTCACGGGCCTGACCGCGGCCATGTACCTGGACGCGGCCGGCGGGCCAGAGCTGCCGGCGTCGCCGGACCCGGCCGCCGGGCTGTACATCCGTGACCGGCGTGGACACGTCGTGCGCGTGGCGATCCCGCGCGACGCGCTGGCGTTCCAGACCGGCCAGGCCCTGCAGCAGGCGACACAGGGCCGGTTCCGCGCGGTGCCGCACTTTGTGCGCGGCTCGGCGGTGCCGGACGTGGCCCGCAACACGCTCGCCGTGTTTTGCCAGCCGTCGCTGCACGAGCCGGTCGGCGCGGTCGACTTTGCGACGTTCGCGGCCGGGATCGTGGCGGCAAACGTGGTCGAGGGCTAGCGCCGCACGCCGTGCGGCGCGGGAGGCCGGCGCGCCGCACGCCGCGCGGCTGTATGTAGCACGTGATCGTAAAGCTTTTCCTGCCCGCCGCCCTCCGCCGTTCCCCATGGCCTTCTTCAGACGGACGCTCTCGGGCGCGCTCGGCCGCGCGCGGCCGCTCGCCCGCGGCTGCGCCGGCCACGCGGCGCCGCCGGCGCCTGACTTCCAGAACCACCGGGCGCTGGGTCAGCAGCAGGAGCTGTTCATGATCAACCCGACGACGCCGGGGTCGGTGTTCTTCCTGCCGCACGGCACACGGGTCGTCAACACGCTCATCCGGTTCATGCGCCGGCAGCAGGCGGCCTTCGGCTTCGAGGAGGTCATGAGCCCGCAGATCTACAAGCAGCAGCTGTGGGAGCAGAGCGGCCACTGGGAAAAGTACAAGGAGGACATGTTTGCGGTCGCCGGCCGCAGCGTGCGGCCGGAAGAGGCCGACGTGGCGTACGGACTCAAGCCGATGAACTGCCCGGGCCATTGCCTGATGTTTGCGGCGACGGACCGGTCGTACCGCAGCCTGCCGGTGCGGCTGGCGGACTACTCGCCGCTGCACCGCAACGAGGCCGCGGGCGCGCTGTCGGGCCTGACCCGCGTCCGCCGGTTCCACCAGGACGACGGGCACATCTTCTGCCGGCTGGACCAGGTGCAGGCCGAGATTGCGTCGTGCCTGCGGCTGGTCGACGTCGTGTACCGGACGTTTGGCCTGGGCGAGTACCGCATGCTGCTCTCGACGCGGCCGGACGTGTCCATTGGCGACGACTCGGCGTGGGAGGCCGCCGAGAGCGCGCTGCGGACGGCACTGGACGCGGCCGACCGGCCGTGGTCGCTGAACGAGGGCGACGGTGCGTTCTACGGGCCCAAGATCGACGTGCTGCTCAAGGACTCGGCCGGGAAGGAGCACCAGGCGGCCACGATCCAGCTGGACTTCCAGCTGCCGGACCGGTTCGATCTCGAGTACCGCGGCGACGACGGCGCAGGCCACCGGCCGGTGATGATCCACCGGGCCGTGTACGGCTCAGTCGAGCGCTTTTTGGCCGTCTTACTCGAGCACAACCAGGGCCGCTGGCCGTTCTGGCTCAACCCGCGCCACGCCGTGGTCCTGCCGGTGGCCGACCGGCACGCGGAGCAGGCGCGGGCGGTGGCGCGCGAGGTCGCTGGGCTGCCGGCGCCGGACGCGGTTGCGCCGCTTGACCGGCCGACGTTCTTTGTGGACGTCGACGACCGCGCCGAGAGCCTGGGCGCACGCATCCGGGCCGCCCGCCAGAAGGGCTACGCGTTCATCCTAGTCGTAGGCGACGCGGAGGCCGCGGCGGGCACGGTTGCCGTGCGCGAGCGCGGGGGCGGGCCGTCGTCGACCATGGACCCGACGGCCGTGTACGACCTGTTCCGGTCGCGGGCGGAGGCGTACCTCTGAATGTACATAGCAACACATCTCTTGCGAGGGCGCCGCACGGTGTGCGGCGCTGGACGACGCCGCACGATATGCGGCGCGTAGGGGCTGCGGTCTCCGGGGCGCCGCATGCCGTGCGGCGCAGCCGCACGCCGCGCGGCGCTCCGCGTGCCTGCAGGCACCGCCGCGCCCCGCGCGCATCCGGACCGCGCCGGGCCTCGCCTCTGCCGGCCGGCGCGCCGCACAACGTGGCTGCGCGGGCGGCGGCGCCCGGCGCACTCCTCCAGGGTTAGGGCTAGTCGCCATCACGACCCCGATTTCGTCGACCGCCGACGTCAACGGCCAGGCTCCGCACCGAAACCGCAGGCCGCAGAGTCCACGCCGCGTGCAGCAGGCCATCGCGACCCCCAGCGGACCCGGACAGGTCCCCCTCACCCCCCCTACCGCTGCGCTCCGCCGCGGCCGCCCCCGCGCCCGCTCCGGGCTCCCTCTGTCCGTCGGCACCGCCGCCGCTATTCTTGGCCGTCCGCCCCGGCCGTCCCGCGCTGGCGCCCGAAACGCCCCCCGAAGACGCCATGTCCAAGCCGTCGCCGTCTGCGCCGGTCTTTGTTCCGAGCGCGGCGCCGTCGCGGCTGACGCAAGCGCTCAACCCGCTGCCGCCGGCCCACGGCGGCAGCTCGCTCGGTGGCGCCAGCGACGCCCGCCGGAGGCCGACCACCGGCACGCCGCGTGCCGGCCAGGCTGCCCGGCCCAAGCACAAGACGTCGCGCCGTGCGGCCGCGCGGCCGAACGTCAACGTCGACGATGAGTACGCCGACGACGCCGTGGAGCAGGTACGCACGCCCACAGCCTCGCTAACCCCAGCTTCCCCGCGGCCGCCGCAACCAGGTGCCCGTCACGCATCTGCTCAACCTGACACTGCCGCCGCGCGAGCTCGGGCGGCCTGCCGCGCGCGCGCGGCCCACCCAGGCCGCCGATAAGGCTCGGTACGTGAACGCCAACTTCCGATTCGTCGTCCACCCCGCCGGCGACTTCCGCCCGCAGGCCGCGGACCCCGATCTGGCCGTGCCGTGGCACCTGATCATGCAGGTCCTTGCCTGGCGCCACACGCAGGCCTCGGGCTGTCCGATCTGTCTGGCGGACGAGCCGCCGGCGGCCCGCATGGGCCGCTGCGGCCACGTCTACTGTCTGCCGTGTCTGATCCGCATGGTCGAGTCGACCGCGGCCACGCCCGCCGCCGAGGGCGAGCCCAAGCGGCGCAACCAGTGTCCGCTGTGCTTCGAGTCGCTGTCGCTGTCGGACGCCAAGCCGCTGAAGTGGATGGACGCGCCGTGCGACGACTCGGGCGTGCCGGCTGTCGGCCGCGACCTCACCCTGCGGCTGCTCATGCGCCGGCCGGGAAGCGTGCTGGCGCTGCCTCGCGACGGCGGCGAGCGGCCGCCGGGCGACGACGTGCCCTGGCACTACGCCGCCGAGGTCTACTCGTGGGCGCGTCTGATGAAGGGCTCCGAGCGGTACATGAACGGCGAGTACGAGCGCGAAATTCGCGAGCTCGAGTTTGCCGAGCAAGAGGACGAGGCCTCGTTCGGTGACGCCGGCGAGTGGATCCACAAGGCGATCGAGCGCATCGTGGACGCCAACGAGGCCATAGCTGGCATCGGCAACGGCGGCTCGGCGCTGCCACCGGGCTCCGAGCGCAGCCGGCGGGGCCGCCGGCGGGCGGCAGCGACGTCGACGTCGCCGCCGGCGCCGGTGGCCGCGTCTGCGACGGCGTCGGCTGCTGCCGAGGGCCGTCCGGCCGACACGCCGTACTTCTTCTACCAGCCACGGGACGCCTCAGCCACGTTTCTTGCGCCACTCGACATCAAGATCCTCAAGACCGCGTTCGGCGCGTTCGGTGCGTTTCCGTCGACGCTGCTCGCCCGCGTCGAGCACGTCAGCCACGGCAGCGTCGACGACGACGTCCGGCGGCGGTCCAAGTACCTGGCGCACCTGCCGCTGGGCGCGCCCATGGCCACGCTCGAGTGCGACTGGACCGGCGTGGTCTCGTCCGACGTGCTCGCGCTCTTCTCGGACGACCTCGCGCGGCGCCGCAAGGCCTGGGCCGACAAGGAAGCCAAGGAGGAGCGCGCGCGCCAGCGTGGGCTGCGTGCCGCCGAGGAGCAGGCCCGCGCCGTCCGCGACAGCCACCTTTTGCCGAGCCACGCCAACCACTACGCCTACATCGGATCCGAGAACAACGAGCTCGAGGCGGCCGCGCTCGCCGCGGTGTATTACGAGTCGACGCACGGCGAAGGGGACGACCACTCGTCGCTGGTGCCGCGCAGCCCGGACGACTACGCGCACTCGGGCGTGGCGGCCGCGTGGCCGAGCCTGAGCCCGGCGTCGCCGGCCGGCCGGTTCAACGCGCTCGGCTTCGGGTCACCCGCGAGCCCGCCGGCCGGCCCGGCCACGGCGACGACCGTGTGGGGGACGCCGGCGGTGTCGTTCTCGCGCGCCGGCGGCGCGCTCGCGCTCGACGACGAGGGCGACGGCGACCAGCCCGACCGCAGCGACTGGGTCGACGTGTGGACGACCAACGAGCTGCTGTACGAGCCCGGCACCAGCGACCATAGCTTCTCGTCGCCGACGTCCGGCAGCGGACGCAAGAAGAAGAACAAGAAGCTCGTGTTTGGCGGCCAGCGCGGGGCCTAGGCCCGGAGCCGGGCCCGACCGCACCGTCCGAGCAGAGCTGTCTTGGTTATCGCTCGCTCGGATGCCATCTAGCCATATCTATCATATCTATCCAATGAATTCCAATTGACAATGTGCTATGTACATGCGCGGCCGCCGCCGGCCGCGCCGGATGCAGGGGCTAGTCGTCGCGGGCGACCAGCTCGCGGCGCTTCTGGCGCTGCAGACGGGCCTTACGGCGAAGCGGGCCCCAGCTCTGCTGGATCGCGCTTAGCCGCTTGGCCATCTCGTCCTTGCGCTCCTCGGACGCGGGCGCGACCATGCCGATGAAAAACGGCGAGCACTTGAACTGCGCGGCCAGCGCCGTACGCGAGTTCTTGACGGGGTCGGCCGCGCGCAGCCGGCGGATCTCGGCCACATCGGCCTCGCCGAGGTGATACCCCTTGGGAGCAGGCGTCGTCAGCGCCGGGGGTAGCGGGCCGTCGAGCGCAGGCGTGACCACGGCCCGCTTGGCCTGCTCGTCTGCAGGCAGGAACAGACCAGGCGTGTCGTATGGCGACGGAGCCGCCGGCGGTGGGTTGAACGTCAGACCGACTGGCAGCACCGGCTGCGCATTGTTGGCCGAGAACGTCGGGTGGAACTTGGTCGGAAATGGCGTCGGCGTCGCGTTCTTGTACTTCTTTGCGACGAACGGCTTGGCCGCGGCCGCGGTCGACTGCGCACGACGGGCGCCGTCGACCGCGCGCCGGGAAAGTCCTGCCAGGGCCCGCGTCTGCATTGTGAGCTTGGGATTGCTGCTGGCGGCGCGGGGGCGTTCGGAGGCGGGGTCGGGGCTGCGGAGCGAGTGTCAGAGCCTGTCGAAGCCGTGGCAGCCAAATTTTCGCGGCGGCGGCGGGATCGCTGGGTGCGGCTTATGCCACGGTGTGAGATATTTATGCCCCAGCAGTCGCGCGGCGATGTCCCTGCCCGCGCCCACGCAAAGCCCTAGCTCGCGTGTAGCGTGACTGCGTTTTTCTACTATGCGTCGTTAGGGTTATAAATTTTTTGTCGGGAGAAACATCTAAACACCATCGATCTGTATCATTGTCCGTTTATTCTGTTCATCCATCTTCACATCCGACGACTCTGAACACCAGAACAATCATTCGAAATGGCCCCCGCTAAGCAAAGAAGCTCGCTCTCTGACGTTGTCACCAGAGAGTACACCATCCACATGCACAAGCGCGTAAGTACCGGTCGCCGGCGCCCGGGACTGCGTCCGCTGTCGTCGACATCGTCCCGGCGACAGCTCGCACCCGGTCTCGAAATCGTACAGCACTGACAGGTTCCAGCTCCACGGTGTGCAGTTCAAGAAGCGTGCCCCCACCGCCGTCAAGGAGATCAAGGCTTTTGTCTACAAGCACATGGTAAGTTCCCTCCGACGACACCGTTCGCGTCGCCCTGTTTGGCCGGTCTAACAAACCAGGGCACCACCGATGTCCGCATCGACCCCCAGCTGAACAAGGAGATCTGGAAGCAGGGTGTCAAGGGTGTCGCCTACAGACTGCGCCTGCGCGTTGCTCGCCAGCGCAACAACGAGGAGAACGCCAAGGAGTCCCTGTTCTCGTACGTCCAGGCCGTCAACGTTGCCTCCGCCAAGGGTCTGCAGACTGTCCGTGTTGAGGAGTCATAGAAGTCGAATACCACTGGAAAAAAAACTAAAAAGGAGGAAACACAAAAGCGGCAGAGGATTTTTCCGTGAAATCATGTATATTTTATAATATATTTCTTCATCTCTAAGCATCCTCGAATACACTTTTTATTACGACTATCTCTGGTGTTTTTTCGGCTGACCATGGTGGCCTGTGCTGGGCGGACTGCATGGTCGGCATTCGTAGATGACTAGGCGCGCACGCACGAGGTCGGCAGACCTTGTCTTCGGTGTGCACATCTCCGCTCGGTGCTGCCTTGTCACCAAGTGCTGGTCTGGCAGGTATGAGCACTATTGTGTCATCAGCGGCTTTGCCGCGATCGCCGCTTGCCTGGGCGCGCGCGACGTCATGCAGGGTCCACCTAACAGGTAATGCCGCACCATCAAACGAAGCTGCAGTACCTTCGACGAGCGATCGTTTCAGACATTGAGCTTGGTACCACTTGGAGGGAACTCGACGTCATAGTCACGTCTTCGTTTAGCTACGGCAATTACAGTCTGTAAAGAATGAGCCGCAGCAGCTAAAAAAGGACTTTGAACTTGGTAGACACTGATGGGCAAGTATTCATGGTTTGGGGAAAGAAGGCAGGTAAAGAAAATTACATGTGTCGGGATTCGAACCACAAAAAAAATGGTATACTCTCTTTATCAAAGCGTGTCATCCTTATGCAGGGGCCATGCTAATCTTCTCTGTATCGTTTCAAATTGACCATGTGTCCCGAAGGACAACATTAAAAAAATTTTGGATATGATATAGTGCTGTTTTGTTACCCGGACGAATATGTAATTGCTAGTTTACCCGGCCTTATTGCTCATTGGGGATAGTCGGTTCCTTGTGTTACCCGGGTGGCAATCGCGCGTTCGCGAACTGCACTGCCTGCTTACCCGGCTGGGTACCTGCAGGTACGATCGGTACGAGGACGTACGGCAATAGGTACGGCACTAGTCAGCCCTTTAGCTAAGCGGCACGGCACCCGCTTATTCACAATGCCATCACCGTGCGGGACCCGAGATTGCTCATCAAACTCTGCGACAAGCTGTACCTCCGCGAACCGCAGGCCCAGGTAACAACTAGCGCGCGGCGCTGGAGTCTCTGTATTATGCGGCTCGAACCCGTCCGTTGGGTCGGATGTCGGTCATTTATGCCAGGCCCTCGGTTAGCTCTGTCGCACAGTCATCCAGGGGCATAGGGACAAGGGTATAGGGCCTGTGGTCAAACCAACCACCGCCAAGCCTACTGGCCGAGGTCTGTCTCAGGCAGGGCTGGGGCGCCGGGGGGCGCCAGGGCGGAACCTTCTAGGCTGCATTTTGCATGCGGCACGAAGATCGGATAGAAAAGGAAGTCTGCACACGGCCTGCAGCCTAGGGTGAACGTTGTAGCGCGCACATCTTAGAGGGGCCAGCGTGTCGGCCGCCGGTGATACACTAGAACAGGCTGCATGGCCCTGCGGGCGAAATCCGGTAAGCTAGGCCTGCACCGTCCTGACCTTGGTTGCACGACCCGGTGGCTGCATTCGTACCCCTGCGGGCGCTCGGAGGGACCCAGGATCGACTGAAGACGATCGCGGGTGGGCGGCGCGAAGACAATCAGAGCAAAGCGCCGCCGGACGATCCCAGAGTACGTAGGCGACCACGGTGGGAGCCGCCGTCGCCGCGATCAGGCACAGACTGGTCCGTCCCGGCGAAGTACGGCAACTGCGGACCGACGGGACACAGCACGCAGCCGCACACGTAGCCGACATCTTGCCTGCGGCGAGACCCTAGGCTCACGCACAACCACTACTGGCTACCCTCGCTTTCCTGCCCACTCGCACATTCGAGCTGATCTGCTCCAGCGTGAAGGGCATCCAGTCGCACCGCCGCATACGGCGCCCCCCCCTGGCCAACCACTGTCTTGGGGAATGCGAGCGGCCGAGCGCTGGGGCGGCGGCAGCGGCGGCTTCTGGAGCCGGGCGGCTCGGTAGAAGATGCGGCACAATTGCGTAATGGCGCAGCCGTGCAGCTGTGGCTGACAAAGACCCTTCCACTCTGCGTAAGTCAGAGACAGCCGCGACGCGGGACCTGCAGCGGCCAAGCCGTCGGACAAAGCGCCGTCAGAACCTTTCCATGTGTGGCAAGCTATGTTCAGACGATGCCACGCGGGCCCCCGACCGCGTGGCTGGCCCGGCTGCGCGGACCGACCGGTAGGACCACGCCGGGCGACAGGCATCGCGGCATACTCCGTGGCGGCCACGCGTTCACCAACGTACGGCACCGTGCTGATGGATCAGTGGCTGGGCCCGGCCGTCCGGCGAACGGCCGTCGTCAGTCCGGAAGAGTCAAGGTGGAGATGTGCCTTAAACCTGCTATTTTTGGGATGCTTGCTGAACGCTCTGGGGTCTCAGGAGAACACGCACTGCATTAGCGCGCTGCAAAGCGACGTGCGCGTGCGTGTGCTTCGTGCTACCGCGTACGGCCGCTAGCGTACAGACACCGGCTAGTAGCCGTAGCAGCCGCCGCCAGCGTACGAAAAAAAACGGCCGGCAAGCATTCTTTCTGTAGAAGGAACACAGCCGCGATCCATGTGGCAAGGATATACCTCGGCCACAAACGTGCGCGTCACGCGTTTTGCGAGGACGCGCGAAGCGAAAAAGTCTACAAGGGCCTTGCCTGGACCTTTTGAAACGCCCACATACTAGATGACGCACGCCAGTGACCGAACCCGCGCGGTGGTACCCGCCGCACGTGCTGCTGACCCGGGTCGCGCCAGGTGTGTGCGCGCGGCATCAGGCCGCGCGCGGCCCTGCTGACAGTAGAGGCGAGCTGCCTACATCTAGACGTCGTGCTCGGTTGCCGGTTCGTCCGGACTGCTCCAGCCACTCCAGGTCGTGTTCGCCGGGCAGGTGGTGCGGGTCAGACCTGCACGGTGGCGCCCGTGCCGCGCGATGGGTACGATCGGCACCCGCCGCGCGCTTCTGCGGACTTCAAGGGGGAGGTTCGAGGTAGCGCGTAGCAAATCGGCCGCCAGACTAAGACATCCTGAAGGAGTGAGACATAGCACGCCCGCATGACTGGACGATCGTGCGGTCGCTTGGAAGGCCCCTAGCGCCGTGTGTCCAGACGAGCTGGTGGAGGCCTGTGGGGCGACCAGACGGGCGGTGCGGCCGCAGTGGCGTGCTTCTTTTGCGCCTGCGTCTTGGATCCACTGGTGAGGAGCCGGTGAGCTGTTCCAGTAGATCGGCGCGGCCACAGGCCAAGATCGCGCAGTGGCCGCGCGGTGGCGGCGCAGAGGCCGCTGGACGCCAGCCGCTGGCGCCAGTCCACTGGCCGTCTAATGGCGCCGCCGCCAGCAACGCGACTGTCGCACGCGGGCGCCAGTGCTGGCCGCTATCGTGTTTGCTGCTGAGCTGGTTGCAGACAGCCCCCCCCCACGTTAAGGTCAGGTGACTTGGTCGCCAAGATCACCGGTCGCCTAGTCGGCACGCGGCACCCGCAGACTGTGGCCAAGCTGGTCGCACTCAACAGATCGGGAGCAGCCGTGCCCACTGTCGCCCGTGCTTGCCGCGCCAGCAGGCCAAGCCAGAGGCCTGTCGAACGGCGAACCCAAGAGAACCGTCCTTGGCCAGAACGCGCAGCACAGTCGCGACATGTGCTAAAAGACTATACGAGCGTATCACTGTACTTAACCTCGCTGATGGTACGTGATAGCCTGGATCTGTCCACGCGGCCGGGCCGCGAGCTCCCTACCACCACGCCGCCAGCCGCAGCAAGCGACCAGAGACACTGCGGACCGGCTGTGCCTGCGTACCTATCGGTACCAAACAAGGTGCAGCTACGCGTCCGTCCCAAAGAGGTAAGCATTACGTTCCCGCTAGCCGTGTGCGGACATGTGCGTCATGCGGGTTAGCTCCGATGCTAGCAGTAGGTACTATAATTATTGGTCCTAATATTATTTGTGCCGCGCTACCCTCACTGTGGAATCGTGGCTGCCGAACGACGCAGGCCCGAGATCACCGGCAAGAACACGCCGGCTGGCGCCGCCGACACCGGGCGCAAGTGACCACCGTCGCCAGGGCGCGTACAAGCACGCGCCTCACTTATATTACACTACGAAGGGGGCAACCAGGGGGATGAGGGAAGGGTTAAAGGCTCAGTGCGATAAATTTTCAAGTGCTGCTAAGTGTACATCGAGGGAGAAGGAGCGGACGCGCCGGCGCGGCCAGCCAGACGACGATGCTGCTGGTTTATATGTAGACAATTTGATTGAACAACCTACAATCCTTAAACGCCATTCCTTCGTACGACAATTCATAAGTCAAAATCCAAAAGTGATAGTATGTGACGGGACGCGGTCATCTGCCGACGCGCGCAACGGTGCAGCGCGGGCGGGTGTGCTCAGTGTGACCAGGCTCAATCACAAACAATCTTGTCGATCCGCATCACGTCGCCCGCGGCCGACGTCTTGCGGGGCGGGCTGCGCGAGCGCGAGCGCGAACGGCCAACACCGGATCCGGCCGGCGGGCTGCGGCTGTAAACTGTGGTAGAGGCCGGCGCAGGCGCAGCAAAGAGATCAGGCTGGCCTAGTGGCGGCGGCGCAGCCTGACGCGGCACATACTGCGTAGCAGCGACGACGCTGGGCGTACTTGCGACAGGACCAGCTGTGGCAATGTTGCTGCCATAATAGGCCGCCGACGGCACAGGAGCCGGCGCTGGCGCGGTGTTGTAGCCGACGGACGTAGGGCCGTACGTATAGTACGACGGAGCGGGGGCGGCGGCTGGTGGGGCGGAGGCAGGCACGTGCGTGGTCGAGTGTGCAGTGTGAGGAGGAAGCGCGTGGCCGCTGTGGGCTGTGTGGTGCGCGTGGCCGTGGTGGTGGCCGTGACCGCTGTGGCCACTGTGGGGGACATAGAGCGGCTTGGAGTGCATGCGATAGTACTCGCCGTACTCACCATCGGTAGGCGCTGAACCCACCGAATGGCTAGTGAGCGTGGTGGCGGCCGAATCAACGTCCGAACCGGCCGAACCGCGGCGATGGTAGTACGACGACGACGAAGAGGACGACGACGACGACGAAACCGAGGCCGATCGCTCGCGGTACGAATCCGCGTGGCGGCTGTGGTGGTGGCCCGGTCGGCGATGGCGATAAGGGTGCGGGATCTGGGCCGGTCGGACGTCCGGTGGCGAAGGCTCGTCGTGGATACGATCGCCGCCGTGTGTAGTGAGTTTGCTCTGCGCGAGCTTCTCCTCAACGAGGAACATGTCAGTGTCGGGCCACTTCTTGAGAAGCCGCTGGACGCGCATACGAGCGCAGTCCTTGTCGATGTGAAGGTCCTGGCCGACCAAACGCCAATCGACGGTGCCAGCCTTGTGTCTGTACGCCGTGATCAGCGTGTTGATCGCGGAAACGATATCCGAGTTCGACATCCTGCTCGAGATCTGTGCCACGGGATGCGGGCGCTTTTCGGCGTGCGGAGACTCGTGTGTGGGCTCTGCCCTCGTGCTGTACGGAGTGTGCTGTTCTTGGGGGAAGGAACGAGGAAAGTTGGCGAGTGCTGGTAAAGGGCAGACGGTTCCGTGGGCATGAGACGGGGGAGGCGGCGTAGGACTATATATAACCTCCCTAACGACACCGTGCCCAGTATCCTTGGCTGGTCTGAAGAGGGAAAGCCACCAGGAAACTTTGGCAATTTGGCATCTTATTTTGGTGCCTTGGGCGAACCGAAGATGGAGAAGAAGGGGAGAGCGCGAGCGTCGCACAGCGGCCGGTGGTTGGGTGACATTAGACGTATTGCGTTCCTGAACTACGTGTGTCGTACCGCGGGGGTATCGAGGAGAGGCCGCGCGGTAGCAGTACGGAAAGTCTAATCGACGGTACCTGATAAATGCGGCTTATGCGCGATTGTGGTTGCGCATGGCGACCGTCCGGAGTGTACCCCTGCTGTACTAGTACAAGTGGCTGCGCCGAGGATACAGTTTGATACAAGCCGCGCACTGCGGATGATGCCATGACGGTGTTTCGCGCCCAAGTTTTATTAGCAAAGTGGGTACTGGCTTTAGGTTTCTGTGTACGAATAGTTCGCCGGCCGCCCGTACCGCGAGTACAGTCCGGTACCCACCCGTACCGCGCCGTACCTTCCCTTTAGCGCCGCTCGTTTCTAACGGTGTTCGTGTTGCGCTGATCCGACCGGCCTAGCCCGAAACAGCCTGTACCTTGCGCCGTATCGTGCCGCCCGCTCGTTGCCTGTCTTGGCTACCATTAGCATCAGTCGTCGCCCACCTGCTTACATAATATCACACATGGTCTTATGTAACTCTGATCTCATTTGCCCACCGCCTCGTCTAGGTCTCGTCACCGTTACCGCCAGGCCGCCCAGAGGCTGCTGCTGCCGCCCAGTGCAGGCTGCTGCTGCCGCCGTTCGGGTCAGTGCCGCCCATCGCGTGCGATCGGCCTTCGGACGCCGTCGTGGGGGGCCTTGCACCGCCGCGATACCAGCTGCGCCGCGCTCGGTTGGGCGCCCTCTCCCAGCGGCACCTGCTGCCGGCGGCACAGCCCGGCACAGCCCGGCACTGGCCGGATGCCGGCTGGTACGGGCCAGCTGGCCTCCCGCGCGGCCCTCGCCCTGCCCCGACTGCCTGCCCGTTTTGTCCGCAGCTGATCGAACCGAATCGCGAACTGCATGGCGCGGGCCTGCCGCCCGGCCCGATTACGGCCTACAACACGTCCGCGCGGCCCGCGGTCATCCGCGGATCACCCACGGCCCGATTGCACGCCGGGCGATCAGTCTGGTGCATACGTAATCCGCGCCCGCCGGGCGATCGCTTCCTGAGGTCTGGCCGGCGCCGCACCCGATCGCGGCTGGGGCCTCTCGTCCGCCAAATCGATTAGCGTCCGCCAGAGCGCCCACGCCAGCCGGAAGCCACCACCGAGACGACTATCCCCCTCTCCCCCCCCCGGCTCCCTCTCGTGCGACGGCGCGATGGGCTGGTGCCGCGGACTACCGCTAAATTGACGTAGCCGCTCGCCTGTCGAGGGCGTCCCCGTCTCCGTGGACCGCACCTGGGGCGCTGGGCCGGTGCCGTGCGGGGCGATCGCGTGGTCGCTTGGACTTGGGCGTCGGCCGAGCCCACCAGGCCGGCGGGTGCGATCGACGGCGCGCCTCGGCCGGGCCTGGGAGAGCCGCTGTAGGCCTCCACGCCTGCCGGCTGATCCGGCCGCGGTGTGGCTAGACGGTGTCGCGGCCGCGCGCCACTGGCTGTAACGCCCGGCGCGTGTCTGACACTGCGGCACGGCCACACGGCCGCGAATCTGGCGGATCCGCCTGGCGAGTCTGTTTGGCCGGCCCGCCAGACTCGCGCGCGATCGCCAAGCGGGGTGCCGGTGGCCACGTGCCGTGCCGTACGGAGCTCAACGGCTGTGCGGCTCGCGCTTGGTAGCTCACAATGCTATGTTTGATAGCTCACATGCGCCCCTTAGTCACTGTTCGCCACTAGTGAGCCACGCGCACTCGGCAGTGGCCGCGGTGGCAGTGCAGGCGGTGCGTGGCCCGGAGAGTGCTGGTGCGCGGCCCCGGCGGGCGACACAGCGCCGTCGGCATGTCCGCCGGACGTCTGCTGGCCGCGGCGATCGGCTGTGCATAGTGCGTTCCGGGCGGGAACACGACGATCGGTGGATAGGCGTGTGTGGCGCCCGTGCTCACGGCTCACGATGGAGTCACAGCGCACTGACGTGTCCCGCGCAAACTACGTCCAAGCGCCGGATCACGTCGTAGCGCCGCCGCCGCCGCCGCGCCGCCTGCCGTCTGGGTGCGTCCGCCCGACCGTCTGACCGGGCCCGCCAGGCTGTGACGCTGTGATACGGGCGCACAGAGTTTGGCCTGGCCGGTGGGCGCCGGCGCCCACCGGCGGTGGGCGTCGGCCGCGGCGCCAGACACTGGCTACTCGTTGGGTCCCGGGATCAGGCCGCCGTGCGGCGCGTGTAGCAAGGCCGTCGGGCCGACAATTCTAGGTGTCTAGGTACAATCACAGCACGAGCGAGGCGTCGTGGACAAGATCAAGCAGCGTCGCCGCGGACCAGGCCTGGGTCGGCGACGAGTCCCCGCACAGCTCGCCGTTCTTCTGGGTGAGCTCGGCCAGGCCGGCCCACGGGGACGCCGCCAGCCACGCGCGGTGGCCGTCCAGCCGGCGGTAGACCTGCTGCAGCGACTCGTGCTTCTCGGACGGCGTGGTCTTGCGGCGCAAGTCAAACGCCAGCATCGCGCGCAGGAAGTAGCCCGTGCACCAGACCCACTCCGGGCCCTGGTGGTAGTTGCGGCCCTTGGCCGTACGGAAGTCGTCCGAGTCGACCGAGTTGAGGTAGTACGGCCGGTAGTTGAGGTCGGACGGGTCAAGGGTGGCCATGCCGACCGGGCCGCGCAGGTGCGCGTCCGCCTGGGCGAGCGCGCCGAGCGCGCGGTCGACGTCAAACAGCTCGGGCGCGACGACCATGGCGATGGCGAAGTTCGGGCGCAGCTGGTAGTCCTCGTACTCCTTGCCGGAGCGGTAGAGGTCCTTGTAGATCCCGCGGCGGTTGACGCAGGCCGGGTTGACGTCGTAGTCCGCGTCGTCGGCCGCGTCGGCCGGCACGTAGAACCGGCGCTCGAACGCGGCCTGCACGAGGCCGTCCCACTCGGCCAGCGTGACCGTGCGGCCGCCGTCGGTGGTCACGGCCGGCGGGAACTCGCCGCGGGCGGCCATGGCGCTGGTCCAGCGCAGCGCGCTCTTGAGCAGGCCGATGATCTCCACCGCCGCGCCGTCGCGCGGCGTGCCCGGCCAGCCGCGGTTGCCGGCCGTGGTGCTCTCGCCCATCTTGTCCATCCACGTGCCGCAGTTCCACTGCGAGCCGCCGTGGACAAAGCCGGTGGCCCAGTCCACGACGACGTCGACGTTGAACCCGGCGTCCGACATCTGCGAGTCCAGCGCCGGCCCCGCGTTGTGCTCGCGGTAGTGGATGCCCGCGGCGTGCCGCTGGAGGACCTCGAAGACGATCTCGCGCAGGCTGGTCGAGTAGCTGAACGCCTCGGCCGAGTCCCATTCGACGAACCGGTCGTCCAGCGGGAACCGGCGGGCGACGGGCTCGTCCAGGATCGCCGCGCCGCCGGGTACGGTCGCGACGTAGTCCTGGACCGACTGCAGGAACAACCAGACCGCGTCGCGCGCGTTGTAGCGCGGGTTGCGGCCCGAGTCGAGCAGGTTCGGGATCAGGCCGTGCTTGAGCGTGGCCGCGAACGCCAGGATGTGCTCGCGCGCCTCGGCGTGGCGCCCGGTGGCGATCAGCAGGCCGCGCAGCGAGATGAACACGTCGCGGCCCCAGCAGCGCATGAACCCGGACGAGAAGTGCGGCAGGCCGGCGGCCAGGCACGGCGTGGCCGTGGCCGGCCGCAGCGACGCCGACGCCATCAGGCCGGCCATCTGCACCGACACGAGCCCGAGCCCGCGCACGAGCGGCTCGGCCTCGCCGACGGCCGCCGGCATCTGCGCCAGCGCGCGGGCCGCGCACGCGTCGTGCGCGGCGAGCACGATGAGGCCAAAGTACTTGGGCAGCAGGAACGACGGGACGCCACGGACAGCCGCAAACCGCTCGCGCAGCCACACGGCGAGTGGCTCAAGCGCCGGCCGCAGCGCCGCATGACGCTCCAACCGGCCGGCAACGAAGTCGAGCGCCCATTGGCCAGCGCGCAGGTGCGCGCAGAGCGCGTGGCCCAGGTCGTTGCGGCCGACCACGTCGGCCAGCACGGTCGCGAAGCCGGCCAGGCCGGCGTACACCAGCGCGCCGTGCCCGGGCACGTCGTAGACGCCGTCGCGGCCGGCCGAGAGGTCGCGCTCCTCCGCGTCGCACCGGTACAGCGCCAGGTTGAGGTCGGCCAGGTCGAGGCCGGCAACGGCGTCGGCGGCGCCGGCCACGGCCACGGCCGCCGTGCACGCGTCCACGGCCGGCACAGACGTGCGCAGCAGCGCGATCGAGCCCGGCGGGAAGTGCGCCGGCAGCCGGACGGTGGTGCGGTCGGTGGCGGCGTCATAGTCGACGGCGGGCGCGTCCAGGTCGGCCAGCGCGGTCGGAATCGCGCGCAGCCGGTCCGGCGACGACTCGAACTCGCCCGTGCGCTTCAGGCTGGCGGCCAGCACCGGCCGCGCGCGCGTGCCGTCGAGCACGACCGGCGGCAGGGCGGCGCCGGCCGGGCCGCCGAAGCTCGTGCGGGCCACCAGCAGCCAGCCGCGGCCCAGCCGCGCGTTGAACCGGTGGACCGTGACGAACGTGTCGGCGTGGTCCACGTAGAGCTCGTCGGCGCCGGCGCGGCCCAGGTCCTCGTGCATGCGGTTGAGCACGGCCTTGACGGGGCCGATGCCGCCGCCGACGTCGTACTCGCGGGTCTCGGCGACGATGTCGAGCAGCTGCGGGAAGCACTCGTCGAAGCCGAGCACGCTGCCGGCGGCGCAGGCGCACATGGCGACCAGGCCGGCCGTCGGCAGCGTGTCCTCGACGGTGCGCTTCTGCGCGGGCGTCTCGTTGTCGTGCGTGCAGTCCATGAAGAGCGCGTCCGGCGCGGACGCCACGAGCCGGGTCTCGCCGGGCGGCGGCGCCAGGCTGCCGATCGGCCGGCCGCCGTGGCGGAACACCAGCCGCGAGAGCTCGCCGGGCGACCAGGCCTGCATGGCCTCGCGGATGAGCGCGTTGATGCCGAGCTGGCGCACAAAGACGCCGTCGGTGGCCTCGGACCCCGTGAAGAGCTCGGCCACGACGTAGAGGTCGGGCCGCACCCGCCGGGCGCACGCCAGCAGGTGCTCGCCCACGTGCAGCGGCGTCGAGTGGCAGTTGTCGATGCGGACGGCGTCGAAGAGCGTGGCGCAGGCCTCGGTGTAGGCGCGCATGTGCGCCCACAGCCACGGCGAGTCGGCCGGGCCGGCGCCGTAGCGCAGCTTGACGCAGTCGCCCCAGGCGATGACCTCGCGCCGGAGGTACGCGCGGGACGCGGGCGACGCAAAGTCGACGAGGGGGTCGCCGTTCCAGATCCAGCCGTTGTTGGCCAGGCCGACGACGGCGCCGTCGGCGAGCTCGACCCGCGTGAAATACGCGTCTGTGAGCGGCGCGGCGGCCGAGACGGCGCCCAGCCGCGGGCCGTGCGCGTCCAGCCGCGTGTAGCGGATGCGGCTCGTGGTCTGCGAGAGGATCTCGCGCGAGTCGGCGTCGTAGTCGCGGTAGAACGCCAGGTTGATCTCGTCCACGACGCGCACGAGCTCGGCCCGGACGGCGGCAACGTCGCCATCGGGCACGGTCGCTCGGGCGGCCGCGGCCAGCACGGCCGCGTCGAGCGTGCGCTCGTGACGGGCGCCGAAAGCGGCCAGGCCGGCGCCGCCGGTCGACCGGACGTACTCGCACACCTCCTCGAGGCCGGCGCCGGCAGCCAGCGGCGCGGGCTCGGCCGCCGGCAGCGCGGCCACGGCCGCGTCGACGGCCGCGTCGACGTCGACCACGTAGAACTCCCACAGGCGGAGCGCGCCGAGGACGTGGACCTTGATGCCGTCCATGACGCGGGTCAGGTCGGCCTCGGACTCGAGCGTCGTCGGCAGGCCGAGCGTGCGCAGGGACCGGCCGAACGCCAGCAGGGCCGAGTCGAGCTCGTACGCCGGACGCAGGTGCGGCGCGGTGGCGACCGAGTAGCCGGCCTCGGGGTGGTCGCGGAGCCAGGCCGAGTTCGAGGCCGTGTGGTTCCAGACCACGTCGGTCATGGCGAGCAGGCCGTGCGTGTCGCGCATGCGGGCGACGAGCGCGGCCACGTCGGCCTCGCCCGCCGGGAACGCGGCCGGGTCGTACGCGAGCTGGTCGTAGATCGAGTACGGCGAGTTGGACTCGCCGCGGGCCTGCAGGGGCGTGAAGTGGACCATGTTGTAGCCCTTGGCCCGGACGGCGGCGAGCTTGGCGTCCCACGCGGCCGGCGGGCCCATCCACTTGCTGACGACGGACTGGATCGCGAGGGCGGCAGAGGGGAGAGGCGCGCCGGCGCAGGCCAGCCGCGGCGCGACCGTGAAGTGGTGCGTCGGCGTCCGCGCGGGCTCGGTCGCCAGCGCAGCCAGGAAGTCGCGCAGCGGCACGTACGTCACGTAGAACGCGTACACGCCCGGGCGGTCGACCAGCACGTCGGCCTCGGCCGCGCGCGCAAAGCCCGCGGCCAGCGGGCGGCCGTGGAACTTGTCGGGCGCATAGGCGGCGCCCGGCGGCGGCGCGGTGCACCAGAGCGTGGCCTCGCGGGCGACCGCCGCGCCGCCGCCCAGGCGGAACCGCAGCGTGTAGGGCTCGTGCGGCGGCGGCAGGGCCAGGACGCCGCCCGGCGCGAGCGCGGGCGCGCCCGCGCCGTCGAGCTCGAGCACGTACACGGCCGGGCCGGCCGGGGCGGGCCCGTCAAAGTCGTCTGCGGCGACCGCGCAGCTGTAGTCGGTCGTCATCTTCGGTCAGCGAGTCTGCGCCGCACCCACCTTTAGCGGAGCGAGAAAGATGCGTCGCCGCCCGGCCCGGGGAAGCTGATAAACGGGCGGCCAGGCTAGCGGCGATCTTTGACAGTTATGCGCCATGACGACATGCGCGCGCCGACCCAGCCGGCCGGGCTCGAACGCGAACGCGCGATCACGTGACGTGGCCAATCAGCCCGCGCGCAAACCCTAAGCACCCGAACCCTAGTCGTCTATATAAGTCCGCCGCACCCGCCTCTTTTTGCTCCCCATCTTTATGCTAGGGCATTACGCATATCAGTGAGGATTCGTCCGAGATTGTGTATTTGCTGGTTGAAAACTTTAACCTTGACCGCTCCTCTGTGTCCTTCGGGATGTAGAGGGAATTTTTGGAGTACTTCCTCATAGGATGTTCAGATGTGCGTGACGTGGTCGTTGCCAGCGTCTGAACGGTCGTAGTGCGGGGCGTAGCGGATAGATCAGCCGACGGGCGGGCGCCAGTGCCGAAGGGCACGCGCATGGCGCCACGTACGCGCCATGGGCTGGTGCCGGTGGCTGGGGAGCGTGCTCGGGGCCGGGCGGAGGGCGGTTGCGCGTTGGCGTGGCCGTGGGAGGCTGAGGCGCGCGCGAGTGTGGCGGTGGCCCCGTCGAGGGTGGCTGCCTGTCGGGCAGATCGTGTGGCTGCTGGTGCGTAGCCGCCGGCGACGCGCGCTGCGACGGGCCTGCCGCGGCGGCTCCGTCGAGCTGGCTGCCTTGCGCGCAGGACCGGAAGACCGGGCGCCCGCGGTGCGCCTGGACACAGCCGCCGGCGAAGCCCACCGTGTGCAACGAGCCTCCCGGACCCGGCGAGAGCGCTGCCCTCTGAGCAGGCTCATGCGCCCTGGGCAGGCTCATGCGCCCCAGTAGCCAGACCCGAGGCGCAGGCGTGGCGCAGGCGTGGCCGCCTGCGCCGCAGGCCGTGCGGCGCCGGAGCCGGCCGGGCCCCAGCAGGCGCTAGGGTGGCCGCTCGAGCGGACGCGCGCCAGCGGGCGGGCGGGCGGGCCAGCGGCCACCCCCACGCCGGAAAATTGCCGTATGTTGCCCCGGCAACCGCACGTGACGGGCTATATGTCTGCCGGTTTCGGCCGAGCCCAATTGCGCGCACGGCAATACGCATGACGGCGTGCGGGGTCGGCGCACGGGACCGCAGGGCGACGCCTCTTTTCGTCCGGCGGCCGCCAGGCTACCGGCGGCCGGCGGCCGGCTGGCGCCGGGCGGGCGCGGGCCGAGGGCGCGGGGGCACCGCGGGCCAGCCGACGGGGCCGGACGCGGTCCGCTGGGTCCGCGGCCCCGCGGACTGGATCCGTGCCGCTGGGTCGGTGCCGGCCGAGCGGTGTGGCGCGTGCCGGCCGTGACTGTAATTCGGGCTATATACACGGAACACTACGCCGGAAAAAAACCATCACGAATCACGGACCCCTCCCGACATTTATAGAGCCGCCGCCGCTGTTTCTCCCCCATACTTTTCGGTAAGTCTCAGACCGTGCGTGCTGACCGCAGCCATGTCTGTGTTTGATGTTTCGGTCGCGCCCGCGGATGCGCTGTTTGGCGTGCTCGCCGCGTACAAGGCGGACACGTTCCCCAACAAGGTCGACGTCTCGGTCGGCGCGTACCGCGACGACACCGGCAAGCCGTGGGTGCTGCCGATCGTGCGCAAGGCGGAGAAGCTGATCGCGGAGGACGCCGCGATCGACCACGAGTACCTGCCGATCACAGGCCTGCCGGACTTCACCGGCCCGGCCGCCAAGCTGATCCTGGGCGAGGACACGCCGGTGTTTGGCCAGGGCCTGGTGTCGTCGGTCCAGACCATCTCGGGCACGGGCGCGAACCACCTGGGCGCGCTCTTCCTGGCGCGGCACCCGCCCAAGACGTCGGCGGGGCCGACGACGGTGTACCTGTCCAACCCCACGTGGGTCAACCACAAGCAGATCTTCGGCAACTGCGGCATCGTCGTCAAGGACTACCCGTACTTTGACAAGCAGACGCTGGGGCTGGACCTGGACGGCATGCTGGCGACGCTGGGCGCGGCGCCGGCCGGCTCGATCGTGCTGCTGCACGCGTGCGCGCACAACCCCACGGGCATCGACCCGACCGAGGCGCAGTGGAAGCAGATCGCCGAGGTGGTCGTGTCCAAGAAGCTGTTCCCGTTCTTTGACTGCGCGTACCAGGGCTTCGCCTCGGGCTCGCTCGACAAGGACGCGTGGGCGGTGCGGTACTTCCTGTCGCTCGGCATCGAGCTGCTCGTGTGCCAGTCGTTCGCCAAGAACTTTGGCCTCTACGGCGAGCGCGTGGGCGCGCTGCACGTCGTCGCCGCCGACAAGGGCTCGGCCGAGGCCATCAAGTCGCAGCTGTCGGTGCTGCAGCGCTCGGAGATCTCGAACCCGCCGGCGTACGGCGCGCGCGTGGTGTCCAAGGTCCTCAACAACCCCGCGTTCTACGCCGAGTGGAAGGAGGACCTGCTGACCATGTCGGGCCGCATCCTGACCATGCGCAAGGCGCTCTACGACAAGCTCGTCGAGCTGCAGACGCCGGGCACGTGGGAGCACATCATCAACCAGATCGGCATGTTCTCCTTCACCGGCCTGACGCCGCCCCAGGTCGCGCTCATCACCAAGGAGTTCCACGTGTACCTGACGGCCAACGGCCGGATCTCGATGGCCGGCCTCAACTCGGGCAACGTCGAGTACTTCGCCAAGGCCGTCGACGCCGTCGTGCGCCGCGCCTAGCCGGCTGGCCCGCGCAGTCGTTGATTGAATATACATTGTCCTACGCCAGCTTGTAGCACGGGAACACGCGCCGGCCCCACCGGTCGACCGTCCACCGCCCGATGCCGCCGTCCCAGGCGACGACGACGCTGCCGCCGTCGTCGTCGGTCCACGCGAGCCCGCAGAGCTCCTCGGCGTGCGCCGGCGCGGGCGCGTAGTCGTCCGCGCACGCCTCGTCGGCCTCGTCCTCGTAGATGTCCATGCAGTCGTCGTCGTCGCCGGCGTCGGCCCCGGTCAGCGCGGCCGCGTGCGCCGAGAACCCGCCGGCGGCCAGCGCGGGCGACGGCCGGTCGTAGGCCTCGGCGAAGAGCCCGAGATCGAAGCTGTCGTCGGCCAGGTCGCGCGGCGGCCGCGGCCGCCGCGCGCGGGGCACCTCCCCGCGGTACGACGGCGTCGGCAGCTGCGGCAGGCCCGGCGGCCGGTGCGCCGACGGCCGCGGCCGGGTCAGCGCCAGGCTGGAGGGCGCGATCAGCGTCTGCGTCCAGCGCGACGTGCCCGAGGGCGTGATCGACGACGCGCTGGGGTCGGCGGCGGGCGGCCGCCAGTGCGCGCGCGCCTGGCGGACGCCGTCGGCCGCCGGCCGCCGCAGCCGGCGGGTGTCGCGGGCCGCGTGCGGCGGGATCGTCAGCACCTGCCGGTCCTCGAGCTTGCGCGTGTCGACGACGTGGACCCGGCCGGCCTGCTCGGCCACGAGCAGCAGGTCCTCGGCGCCGGCCGAGAACTTGAGGCAGCGGAACGCGCTCGAGCCCTCGCCCGGGCACGACGACTGCACCTGCGTCAGCGGCCGGGTGGGCCCGGCCGGGCCGGCCGGCGCCAGGTAGCGCGTGTCAAAGACCGAGGCCAGGCCGTCCTGGCTGGCCACGGCAAACAGCACGCCCGACGGCGAGAACGCGGTCGAGAAGCCGGCGTCGGCCGAGGTCGGCAGCGTGAGCGCGTGCGTCCAGCGGCGGTCGCCCGGCGCCGGCTCGTGCGGGTGCAGCACGAAGATCTCGGCCGAGTCGCCGCAGGCGACGATCGTCCGGCCGTCCGGCGAGATGCTGCTGTGGTTGAGCGGCACCGGCAGCCGGTGGCTCTCGACGACGGAGTAGTCGCCGTCGCCGCCGAGATCGAGCAGCCGCAGGACGTGGTCGTTGTTGCAGACCAGCGCGTGCACGCTGGCTGCGCCGGGCCGGAAGAGCGAGATCGAGTTGTTGATGAAGCCGCCGAGCTCGAAGGTGTGGATGCCGGCCGACATGTCGCGGCCGTCGGCGTCGCCGGCCTCGTAGTGGCCGCGCAGCGAGCCGAACGCGAACTGGCCGCGCTGGACGCCGCCGGCGGCGACGACGTCGCCGCCGACGGCCAGGCACCGCGGCTCGAAGACGAACTCGGCCGCGGTCTGGGTGCCGCCCGCGGCGGTGTCGAGGGCCTTGATGGAGCGGTCGCACACGTACATGATCTCGTTCGGCACGGCCGTGCGCGTGATCAGGTCGCGCAGCTGCCAGTGTCTGCGTCAGCGGGCTCGGCCGGCACTTACTTGATCGTGACCCGGGCGGCGTGCGACCGGAACGAGCGCGCGTCGACGAACGTCGACGTGCTGCGCGTGGGCACACTCCTGCGGTCAGCGGGCCCGCGCGCGACGTACCTGCTGCTCTCGATCGTCATCTCGGCTGTGATAGCTGGAGGGATCGCTATCGGCGCCGGCGCCATTGGGAGCAACCCCGAGCGGAGCACTTACCCGGCTTTCTGACGTCACCCCATCTCCCGCGCCGTCACGAGGCCTTGCGCCGCAACCGTCGCGGCGCGCGCGGGAATATGCCGCTTGTTCGCCTTGTCCCGATCGGGGCGAGTGCGGGGGGGTTGCGTGATATAGTGCGCATCTCCGTAGTTCTTTCAACTTACGCGTTCGTGGTTTAGCGGTAAAATCTGGCATTCCCATTGCCAGGCCCCCGGTTCGACTCCGGGCGTACGCATTTTTGCAGCGCGGCGGCGCGCGCAGGCGGCTGTTCCTTTGCCCGCTCGTCCGCGGCGCGTGCCGCGTCACGCGATGCGCACGTAGGCGGAGCGTCGGGCGACTCCGGCGGGATAGGATTTGGCCGCCGAGGCTCGCGGGCACTCTGGCGGGCATGCTGCCGGCCGGCTAGGATTAGCCGCCGCAGGCCCGACCTTGGTCTGGCTGCCGTTGACGCCTGCGGCCAGCGTCGCTCGGTCGACGCGGCTGCCGTCCGCGCACGACCAGCCACCCGGGCTAGGATCAGCCGCCCGCACCTAGGATCAGTCGTCCTGACCTAGGATCACCCGCCCGCACCTAGGATTACCCGCCCACACTAGGGTCACCCGCCCGGGCTACCGGCGCCAGGGCACGTCCACCCGCGCAAGCCGGGCTACGAGCCGCACACCGTGCGGCGGTGCATGTACACACAATGTATTAGCTACAGCTTCGACGGGTCAAACTCCGCCGCCGCCGCCGAAATGGCGACCGTGCCACGCTCAACGACCTTGGTCTGGAACACAACCTTGTTCGCGCCAACCTTCCAGGCCTCGACCTGCAGGGTCTCGCCCGGAAAGACGTGGCCGGCAAAGCGGACCTTGATGTTCCGGAACACGCCGAACTTGTCCACCAGCAGCTTGGCCGAGACGCCGAGCGTGCAGAGGCCGTGCAGGATCGGGCGCTCAAACTTGGCCATGGCCGCAAAGGCCGGGTCAATGTGCAGCGGATTGTAGTCTCCCGACAGCCGGTAGACCGCGGCCTGGTCGACGTCGGTCTTGGCCTGGCCGGTCCAGTCCGGCGCCCGCGCAGGCGGCTTGTTGGCAGCAGTCGCCGGGCCGCGGTCCGCGCCCTTGGAGTGGCCGCCAAAGCCGCCGGAGCCCCGGAGGAACACGGTCGACTCGCCGTGGAAGACCACGGCGCCGGAGGCGTCGGTGACGTCGGCAGCCGAGATGACGGCCGCGGCCTTGCCCTTGTCGAGCACGTCGACGAGCTTGCGCGTGACGCTGAGCTCGGCCGCCGCCGGCAGCGGCCACTTGCGCACCTCGAGGTACTCCTCGCCGTGGAGCAGCATCATCGGGTTGAAGTTGGGCACGAGCTCGGACAGGTCGGCCTCGCCGTTGGCCCGGAAGCTCGGCAGGACGCCGAAGGTCGGCACGACCGCAAAGTCGTCCGCGCCCTCGTAGACGTACTTGAGCTCGCTGGCCTGCGCGCCCAGCCCCAGGTTGTACAGGATCAGGTCGCGGTGGTCGTAGGCGAACTTGATGGGCGCGGACGGCTTGCCGACGAGCTTGGCGATCGTGGCCGCGTGCTCGGACGGCGCAGCACCGCCCGCGGCGCCGGCGCCCGCCGCGGCCTGCATGCTCGCCAGGATCGGCTGCATGCTCTCCTGGGTCGACGCCGGGTGGGTGGCGCCGGCCGCAAAGTCGGTGATGGCGTCCCAGCGCTCGGCCACGGCCTCGGCCGACAGCTGCGCCGGCGCAAACGTGACGCCGGCGGACCGCTCCCAGCGCGTGTTGCCGATCCAGCCCGAGCCGGTCTCGTAGCACTCGCCCGTGACGGGCGTCTTGGCCGAGCCCAGCAGGACGACCAGCGGCGACACGTAGTCGGGCTTGAACGCCTGCACGATCTCCTCGGGCAGCACAGTCGCGGTCATGGCCGTGCCGGCGTTGGGCGCGATGGCGTTCGCCGCGATGTTGTACTTCTTGCCCTCGAGCGCGAGCGTCTTGGTCAGGCCCAGGATGGCGCACTTGGCGGCCGCGTAGTTGGCCTGGCCAAAGTTGCCGTAGATGCCCGACGTCGACGTGGTGTTGATCACCCGGCCGTACTTCTGCTGGACAAAGTACGGCCACGCGGCCTTGGTCACCTTGTAGGTGCCGCGCAGGTGCACGGCCATGACCGCGTCCCACAGGTCCTCGGTCAGGCCGGCCATGCTCTTGTCGCGCAGGATGCCCGCGTTGTTGACGACGACGTGGACCGTGCCGAAGGCGTCCACGGCGGTCTTGACGACCGCGTCGCCGTCCTCGGCGCTGTGGCGGTCCGCCACGGCCGTGCCGGCGCCGAACTGCTCGTTGAGCGCGGCCACGGTGTCGTCCGGGTTGCCGACGTCGTTGACGACGACCTTGGCGCCGGCGCGGGCGAAGGCAAACGCGTGCGCGCGCCCGAGCCCGGCGCCGGCGCCCGTGATCACCACGACCTGGCCCTTGGCGTCCACCGCCGGCCCCGGCGCGTTCGCCGGCAGGCCGCGCGCGTCCTCGAGCAGGCTCATGAAGTCGTTCGGCCCCGACGGGTACTGCGCGTCGCGCGCAAAGTCGCCGACCTCGGCCCACCGGCCCAGCACCGCCGACGGCGTGAACGTGTCGTCCGTCCTGAACAGCGCGCCCGCGGACCGCTGCCAGCGCACCTGCGACACGAACCCCGCGCCGGTCTCGTAGATGCCGCCGGTGGCGTCGCACGACTCGTGCGTCAGCAGCCCGACCACCGGCACAATGAACTCGGGCTTGAGCAGCGCCAGCATGTCCTCGGTCATGACCGTCTGCGTCATGCGCGACGCGGCCATCGGCACGATCACGTTGGCCTGGATGTTGTACTTGACGCCCTCCTTGGCCAGCGTCTCGGTGAACCCGACCAGGCCGAGCTTGGCCGCCGAGTAGTTGGCCTGGCCAAAGCTGCCGTAGAGCCCGGCCGCCGACGCCGTGTTGATCACCCGGCCGTACTTCTGCTTGCGGAACAGCGGCCACGCCGCCTTGGTCGTCTTGAACGCGCCCTTCAGGTGCACCTGCACGATCAGGTCCCAGTCGGCGTCCTTCATGTTGCGGAACGACACGTCCCGCAGGATCCCCGCGTTGTTGACGAGCACATGCACCGTGCCGAACGCCTCGACCGCCGTCGCGATGATCTTGTCGCCGTCCACGACCGAGTCGTAGTTGGCCACCGCCTTGCCGCCCGCCGCCTTGATTTCTGCCGTCAGCGCGCCCGCCGCCACACGTACCTTGGACCACGGCGTCCGCGGCCTTGGAGCTCGACTGCTCGCCCTTGAGACTCGACCCCAGGTCGTTCACCACCACGGACGCGCCCCGGCTGCCGTAGAAGAGCGCGTACGCCCGGCCCAGCCCGCCGCCGGCGCCGGTCACCACCACCACCTTGCCGTCGTATCTGAGAGTGCTCATTGTGGAATGCCGCCTGCGCTGCGTCTTGTCCCAATATATAAGAGCCTAACAACGGAATCACGGGCGGTCGTCACGCCCCGTGGCTGGAGCGCGCACCGCCACGCCTTTGTGCGGGCGCCGCCACGCTGCGCCGCGCTCCCAGGCGTGCGCGCCACATCCTGCGCCACCCGCGCCGCCTGGGCCGAGGAACCCGACAACCCCACATTTCTTGGGAACAACCGAGGTATCACCTGCGCCCCGCGTGGCACGATGCGCCACGCGCTCTGTGGCGATCTGTCCACAGATCGACAGCCGAGGCTGCGGGGTTCCTGGCGCGTGCTGCACCGCCACGAGCGGGTTACACGAGTGAGCACGAGCGGCTGAGCCTGTGGCGGAGACCTCGTCGAACTGGCTGCCGGCGGTCAGGGTTTAGCCGCCGCGGAGGCTTGAGGGGGTGCCGCTCGGGCCGGATCGGCTGCCCGCAGGGCCACCCTCGACGGAGTCGCCGCCGGAGGCTCGTTCACTGGTGAGCCTCCGGCGGCGACGCCGGCCAGGAACGCGCAGGACGGCCCGGCCCCAAACGGGAGGG
>NW_027118003.1:0-51217 GCF_038497935.1 Neoaidaea tothii
TTATTATTATTATTATTATTATTATTATTATTATTATTATTATTATTATTATTATTATTATTATTATTATTATTATTATTATTATTATTATTATCAAAACCTCTACTGTTTTCTCTGTTATTGCGATTTCAATTAAGTGTTTCGAGACTGATACGACTGAAGCATTTGTTCAAGTAATACAGTGCTGTTGTCCAGTAATCTTGTGTGGAATTAAGACATCTTTTGACAATTTGTGTACCAATATTAAGAACGTATATGTTTTTCTCATTCGGCACGTAGATCTCCATTGCGTACTTCTAGTTAAATTGACAGTTATCATTTTAGGATCTCATGAAATAGTGCTATTTGCTTTTAATTCAATTGACCTTGAGAGTGAGTCAGGTCTTTCAATATGCTATTTATTGAATAATCACATTATCTATATCCTTTGAACATGAGCTGGTGCGAACGCGTTATCAATTCGTATTCCTTTGTTGATAAGTATGCGTTTTGTATATGAATATTTATTCGAGATGCGAAACACCACTAAACACGCTAGAGATCACGATATTTTAACTACTACTGCAAAAATCTTTAAACTGTAAATTAAATATGTTGAGTAATGCAGCAGATGACGAGACTAATGATTTTGCATCCTCAATAACTTTTTGCCAGTTGGTGTCACTCGAAGAATCTTCACAAGCAACGGCTTTCGACGTTATATACGAAAGTCTATCAACTAGTCTAACGGCTTTGTCAAGGTTGCGCTCAACAAGAACAACCTCATAAAGGTAGTTTAAAAACAAATTGGCGTCTTTCTTATGAGGCCCGTCTATTTGATATTTATACCAGTCGCCTAATAGGCAATATAGGTCCGTGCTTCTGTTTAGGTTTTGGAAAGTCGGGATAAGCCAGACTCGCTGTTGAACTGTTCTCAGCCTATTGAAATTGAATTTTGAATTTTCCTCGAAAGAGGATGTCAGGTTATCATTAGATCCATGTTTGGCAGTATTTTTTATTTTCTTGTCCTGCAAAACTTCGACTACCTGAAATTTAGCCAAAGAATCCTGCTTTTCAATTTTGCTATCGTTTTTGCTGGTCAGTCTGGTGATCTGTATGCCAACTCCTCTTATTTCGTGGACCGGGATTCTCATACGAGTAAAGAGCTCGAGTGAACACCGATATATGCGCTGAGGTTCGTCGAATAACGTGTGTGAAGTTGTGGATTTAGTGAAGCTATCACATACCCCACATCCCATGAACTTTGGTGGCTCTACAGGAGCATTTTCCGCTCTTCTTAATATCTTAAGTCCAAGACGCGAGCCGACGACGTCCAGTCTCGAAAGTCTTTCAGACACTTCAGTACTCAGGGAGCTCAAAAAATCCTGCAAAAATCAGCTTTCTTCTTGGCGCGTCGAAACTAACTTCGAATTGACCAGTGTGCTCAAACCTAACACCCCAATTGATCTCTGCGCTGACGCTCTTTCGGACATATGTCTTGCCCAGCTGCATGTCGTCTATACCCCGACAATTGTTCCACAATTTCTTACCCATATGAGGTCCCAAATTGTCTTGCAATCTCTCCATAGACACCATGCATAAGTCCCGAATAGTGACCACATCTAGTGACTCTCGGAGCTTTTGACATGTTGAGAAGCCCACTCCAGGTATTTCAGTCACCGACATAGACTCGGTAGCTTCTCTGAAGCTCGAATCATCAACAAAAAAAGTACCCTCTGGTTTTGCTAATTTCGTAGCTATTTTTGCTTGCATGATATTCCTTCCGATTCCCACACTGACGCTAACTCTCGTAACATCGAATATATGGCGCCTAAAGTTCTCGCCGAAAGCGATAAACTTTCTCTCCGTTTCATCTGGTGAGAAGCTTGATCCTAAAGTGGACATATCTAGCAGTGCCTCGTCGATGGATACTGGTTCTAGATAGTCCGGGTTCAATTTCAAAAGTTCATCATATAGCAAATTTGAGATGCGTTTATAGTCCTCAAATTCATACGGCAGCGAAACTATTTGAGGACATACTAGTTTAGCCCGCTCCATCCTATTATCAGTTCTGCAAGTATTTAACAAACGTACCACATGCCATTGCGAACTCCAAATTTTCGTGCAGCGTAATTGCAGCTGGCGATCTCCGAGTGACTCCCGCCTCCATGACTTACGCAGACAGGCTGGCCGGCAAGTTCCGGGCGTTTTAGACATGATACGGAAGCAAAGAAACAATCAAAGTCGACATGCAAAATAAATTTCTGTGCTTCCTTTAGGTTACTATGGTAACCTTGAGCGGACCTTTTGGCTGTCATCATATGACCGAGTCGCTGCTTCAGCTCGGCCTTCCAGGAGCTCAAATGATGCAATCTGGAAGATTCATAGTATGACTTTATAAAATCGGAGTTCGCACCATTTATGCTCTTTCTGCTCGGTGCTATAGACCCGCTAGTTGCGTTACTCTCAAGTACTGCCTGTAAACCACTTTGCTGTATTATCTTATAGCTCTCCCAAGGCAAAAGCTTTCTTTGGTAGACACTCTCGACTATCCATGACGGACTAACGACCTTGTAGTTTGCGAATTCAACACACTTCTTCGGTGTCTATCTCGAAGTCAGAATGTGCTTACCGAGCAAGCTTACCAAGGACGATGCTATTATATGAGTCGCAGATGACTTGTTATTCATATACTGCAGAAAAATGCCGCCGTTTAAAACTACCAGCCGGTGCAGTTCATGGATGCTAGGTTCTGTGTACCCATTGACATGGATCACGCACCCTTTAAATATAGTCGAGTCTGAGGTCTGTCGAACCCTTTCTTCGGAATCACGATTCTGTAGCTTCTGTTGTTTATTCCTAAAGTATGCAGCAAAGTCTCCGAAAGATGATGCCTCGTATTCGGTCCCCTCCTCTATTTGCCCTTCCCCCATGTTCATGGTAAAGCCATCTGGTCGTTCAACATTAATCTGTGTGGAATGTGATGCAGTTGGGAGATTCGCCTGATTTCTTTCACCTTAAACCACTGCCCAGCTTTTGGTTGGGACTCCCAAACATAAAACCTACGTAATAATTAAATTATTTTGAAGTTCAAATCTCAAGACACGACAAACACCGCATGCAAAATGGACATAAGCGATGGCGCAGCTCATAACTCCATACCCACGTTATTCAATATATGCAATGAGCTCTGTTTGAAATACGCCTCACGTAAGTTTCAGCTCATTAGGGAGACTCACAAGCAGATATCACTGACATTGGAAACACTCCATACGACTTGGTCAGGCCAATATTGAGTCGACTAAGTCCGGAGCAGCTCGTATGTACATCATTATGCTTTACTCTAATTTACAGCGTATCGTCGAGAGGAATTCACCGGTAATTATTATACATGGATGACTTCTTTTAACATAGCAGCACGTCCGCAAGCAATCGCTGGAATTGTGGAAGAAACATCTCTCTAAAGATTTTCCTCATGACGTCCCATCCAGTGGCAATCCCCGAAAAGCATATGCTATTCTCGAAGAGCAGCAGAAAAGCAAGCTCGCAGACGCATCTTCAAAAATGCAACGATTTTACGCTGCACTAGAGAAGGAGAAGAGTTCCAGAAGCATAATATCACTTGAAAAAGATCCCATCGGCCTTTTAAACAAGCGAAAACGATTAATGGGATTTGGCAGCACACCCTCTAAAAAGTCCATGAGTATAGTCAAGCGCGCTAGGTACGAGGCTAAAGCAAATCCGCTATTTGCAAAGAGCAATCCGCAGTTCGCATCTCGATCGAGAGAAACAGCAGGTATGACTTCTATAGTGACGGGAAGGGAGCCCTTGACGCAAGAGCAAGCAAAGCAGAAGAGGGAACAGATGCTTCAATCAAAAATGGGGTCACGGAGCAACAACCGACCTGTATCAGAAAAGTACAAGAGCTTGATTGAAGCTGCAGTCCCCACTCAAAACCGAATACAGTCTACAACAGACTTAGTAGCTGTAAGCAATTACACAGTTAATAGCTTCTAATTGCATAGAAAGCGACACCTGTGACTACGATAAGAGCACCCAGGAAGCCCACGAAAAAATGAGCGATTATTCTCTTCGAATATATTCGATATCAGCCTTTTCGTCTCTTCCTCTTTGAAGACGGTCGTGACACTTCATCTTCATCATCTGACCAGCGCCCTTCACCGCCAAGATCGAGGTCTATATCATAGCCACCGTCAGCTGTTACTTCGCTGAATGTATGAAGTCTGCGCGTTTCCTTTTTTTCCGGAATTCCGACAGCAGCCGAGAGCTCGTGAGTTTCCTTAATGATGTCGGAGAGTGTGAATTTGGAGCCTTCGTGTGTCTTCAATGAGTCGTCACCAGAAGCTTTAGCTGTATCTTTCGACTCGGAACGGAAGTAATCAGCACGGCAGTTGCTGTTTATCTTCGTTGAGCTCTTGGAATCATTCTTTGTATTTGTATCTTCCACGATTGAGTCTGAGTCCGTTGATAGGTCGTACGCTTCGAATGGATCATAGTCTTTGCCCGCGTCTTCAAATATATCGGCATCGTCCTCATCGTTATCGCCGCTGAAGTGTGTTGAATGTTCAATGGTCACGTCGTTTCCCTCATCGTAGACGCCAACTAGCTGTGTCCGAGCTGGACCCATCAAACTTAAGCCGGCTTCAGAGGTATTGTCATTTTTTTCAGCATCACCTACGCCACCTTGACATTCACGCAAGTCGAGTTTGTTTGCCTTCTTACCGATTGCCTTAAATTTTCTCCGGCTAGAATTACGTTCGCGCAGATCGGCCAAAAGGTCGGTTTTACTTTTCTTAAGAGGATTTGCTGGTCCTGGGGTTTCGGCATGTGGGATCGCGACAGATGCAGCAATATCGTCGAGTTCCTTGTCAAAAGCGTCATCGGACTCTCCCTGCTGTCCTCCTGATTCAATCCTTTCAGCCAAGAGTTCCTCTCTTTGGCGCCTTAGTAAATCAAAGTCAAGGCCTTTCACATTTGGCTCTGTCATATCTTTATATGAAGTTACACCTGCTTGCACTCGATCACTCCTTGCATTATGACCTCGCCGCGGACGACCGAGTATCGGTCTATGATTAGAGATCGTTCCCCTGGGAGGCTATTCGTGTATACTCACGCGGTTTTGTAATTATCAGCTTTCCTCGGTTTAGAGACCGCTGTTGCCTCTTGGACCAGTCGTCGAAAATCATCATTATTCATAGTTGATGTAGGTCGAGAGTTCAAAATATTTGGATGATTTGCTACCGTTTGGGAGTTTTGTTACACGCCGCAGTATATAATATTTTACATATCAGGTACTACATCAAAATTTGTATTATACATAACCGAAGACATATATGGTCCATATACATATCAATCTCATTTTACAATGGATCAGCTAGGTATGAGCATAATATTACATTCATTAATCTAAGATTGCATTATACAGGAGCGCGTCACTGTCACTGAATCCTCAATTAAATTTCTACTGAAGAGAATACAAGGTCTGACAGAGCTGTGCAAGGGAACAACTATATCGACACTGTATGAACTACTGCTAGGAAACCACTGACTGAAGTGACACATTCAATTCAGAGATCTCCAATGGCTTTGACGAACTACAGATGCTCATTGGGAAGTTCCAACTCCAGCACAGTACAAGCTTCCGTGAACTATCGGCATTCGATGAGCGTCGGCTTCAGATAAGTAAGACTGATCTGTTTTAGAGACTGACAAGTAGGGGAGTCATATGATAGAGGTAAAGAGGCTAGTGCTTTACTGGAAGAAGAACTTGTCGAAGCTAGGTTAAGGAGAGCACATATGGAAGAGTATGACCAATTCACCAAGGCCATGATTTACAAGGAGCATCTCAAATCTAGAGCAGAGCAACTGAAGGCTGTTGAAAATCTCGAAGAAGAAATAAAGGAGCTGGAGCTACAAAAGAATAGCTACGCGAAAGTCTGGGAGGTCCGCAAACAGCAATTTGCTGAGATTGTAGAGGCTCTGCACTCGATGCAGCAACAGATCAGAGAAGAGAAAGAGGAGCAGGGTGAGTATACAATATCGAGTGCCAATTAACATCTATAGAACGTCGCGAGGGGATGGACGAAGGCGAAGCGGAGCCTGACTCTAAAGACAACGTTACAACCGGTGGGATCAATACAGAGAACATCGAGCATAGCAATGGTTCACGACAAGGTGTACCTACTGGTGAAAGTCAACTAGAGTCCAACGCACTCGATCAAGGTACGTTACATGAAGATGGAAAGTCACTGTAGTTGATTTTGACGACTGGGGATTGGCAACTCGGAAGCTAACATTCAGACACCAGCAAAGCTGACTCGATGGATCTTTCTTAATACGGAGGAATCGACAAAAGTCGTCGACTCGGTAATGAATGAACTACTTTATCCAGGAAGAAAGAACTATCCACAAATCTCGAGCTCCCAGTTACTGTAGTAGTATGAAGAGTCCAGTGTTTATATCTAACATCTATATCAGAGATGCATACATGGCTTTGTAAATTAAAATTACTAGGTAAATTGGTTGAAATGTAGGCTAAATAGAATGAGTAAATGACAGATAAATAAAGCTGATAATCCAAATTATGTCCAGATTTGCTGGTTGTTCTCGACATGTGTTTAGATAATGACCAGGCCGGGACTAAATTTCCCTGTAACTCCATTTCCAACCAGACGAAACGATAAAAAACGCACGAGAATTACAAAAGGCATGACTTCAATAGAAAGAGCAAAAAGCTTAGCTGGCGAGATATCACCAATTTTAAATGGTACTAATACATGATCTTCTAGGAGTACTTGGTTTCACTATCAATAACCAAAACATATTCAGGGCCTGAGGAAGTGAGTAAGAATCAATATTAGTAAGCATTAGGCCTGATGTGCCATTTCATGCTAATGAATTACAATGCATGAAACAAAATGCAGAGATTGAGATAAAATGCAAAGAGAAAGTGCGAAACCGAACCGATACGAGCAGCAATCGACTTGAGAACCCAGTTAAATCTGCAAAATAACAGCAATGACTGTACTGGCCATAGAACAGCTCCCGTTGATAAATGCAAAATGAATATGCGAAACGACCATAGGAACATAGTTGAAGCAGCATTCTGTAATTTCGAGTTGAAGATTGTGAAATATGCTCTTCAAAGGCCCTCTTCACAATTATCCATTGCTGTATCGCTGTCTTTACTCTCAGCCAATGCAATAGTGTCCAAGCTCTGTAACAAGAAAGAGTTACAGCTGCTAGAGTAATGCGTAGACGATTGACCCAGAGTAAAACTTCTAGTTCTCGAGAATTTTGTGACTTTTCGAAATTTGTGCATCTGGCGGACGCCACTTTCGCGATGCTCAGGATTTAGCATCTCAACATAGTTTTGCGGCTCGCATCTGGACCTATATCCCGAGAAAAAGTTACTGTATCCGCCGTGCAGAATATAGATATCGGGAAAATGCAATTCTGGGTATCTGTGCATGTTTATGTGTCTGTCTTTATTCCTTAAGTTTAATGCCCTGTGAGCCAAGTTAGCATCGCTTCCGTTACGGTCGACAAAAAGAGAAGAACTTACATCCTTGGCGCCCGATGAGCTGAGTATTCACAGTGAAAAATCAGCAACAATTTCTCGTCCGGCTGTCTGTTTAAAAACAAGTCGTCCAATTGATTTGTTGAGTTCATGTTTACCGAGCCTGTAATATGTCCACCCAAGTATTCATACTCAAATCTGCAATCGATTATGATATGTCTATCGTAGTATTTCTCAAATTTTCCATCTATAATATCAATGAGTGTGCAAGGCTCTATTCTTTTGAAGGTATCCTCAGATACAGAGAAACTCGGCATCGGAACTGTAGACGTTGCCAATGGAGATGGCGAAATTGACCCGATCGATCCTGCATACTCGGTCTCTTGGGCAATGTCGGAAGCGATTACATCGCCAGGGTTCTGATACATGCTCTGCGTCCGTCTGAATTTAGCTCTATCATGCTTATGCGCAGGTCTGTTGGATACCCCTGAAAGAGGAGAGTCCGCATATGACTGAAAGTCTGATATAGATCTAAAATTTCCAGGCAATACTGCTTTTCCAGAGTTAGGGGTATCCTGTCCGAATGTCACACTACTCTGACTGGGAATCGGTGATTCGAAATAGATATCTCCAAGTGAGGCAGATGACGTGTGTGCGTTACCTCTGAACTTCTGAAGATTGTGAGAGGGAGGATTCAGTGAAGGACTGAGCAACATATTAGACGATGTGAGCTGTTTTAGCCTGGGTACAAGCGGCCGATTGGGAATTGAAGAGGCCCTGTAATCAGCATGACCGTAACAACACGACTTACGGTTGATAGAGTGAGCTACTACTAGATCTCGAGAGCGAGGATTGTGTATTAGAAGAAGATGCTGAAGACGATCTTGATGAAAGAAATGATGCCTGGGACGATGAGGAAGATACGGATCCCCCGTTTCTCAGCTTGTGCGGGAGAGGAGAAACATCCATACAGTCGGCACTCGGGGACGACGACACCGGAAGTGGAGGTGTGTGGCTCACTGACGCATTAGTAGACACATATGTTCACGCTTACCTTTAGGCTTGGCTCCGAACGAAAAAGAAGGCAACAGAGATCGTCTTGGTGTAGGAATTACAGGACTTCATGACTGTCAGACTGACCGCTACTTCGCCAATTTAGACTTACCTTTTAGCAATTCTGAAGTTTTGAGACAGGTCCGCTGCAAGAGTAGTGGCTGGAGAGTCTAGTGAAGGTGAAAACGATAAATCCGTGTCTTGCAAAAAACTCGTCATTGCTTGTTGACGGGTATGCGATTTTTGAGATGTATATACCGCCGATTGTAAATTCAAAGATGACTGCTTTTGATGTTCAATATGCCACATCGGAGGAGGCATAATCGCCGCAAGAGGAGATGATCTATCCATCGTACAATTATCGAATACCGAACACAGATTTTATACTTGAATGACGGAAAACAGCTCAGCAAATAATAACAAATTGTCTCACGGAGTTAGAATATCCAGCTGCTGCTAATAGTGTATTTTATGCTGAACGGTGTAGGTGATAAAATCGCAAATTTAAATTGTACGTTAGGGACTCATGTAACATTAATCGGGATACAGACGTGACCACGCTTTTTACTTTTTTTTTCCAAGCAATTGGCCAATTCACGCGATTGTCTCAATACGCTCCGGTACTGTACAGTGGTCAATAGACTGCACCTAATCTGCGTTCACTCCGGTTCGCAGTGCTGTGCTATAATTGACGACTAGATGTTCCCGAAGCTGTTTATTATTCGTTCGGCAAGGATAGGTGAAGTAGATGCTGTCACTTCTTCCTAATGATCTTTCGCTTCCTTATTGTCGTTTTAGAAAGAAGTACTCGCACCCCCACGTATCCGAGGCCAGAGATGAGCGCCTCTGATATTACCAGAAGTATCAGCGAGGAGAATAGGTAGCTTGGTAGGTAAGCGTACAAGTACGAATAAATAAACAAATAAACAAACAATAGAGTGTAGGCTGTATAAACGACTAAATTTGAAAAGTTTCGAATGTATCTAAATATGAGAAGGAAGAAAAGTGAAAAAATAAATAAATAAAGAGCAGAACTGATTGCCTGTGTAGACTTCAGAAATTCGAAAAGCAAAAGGAAGCGAAATATCAATGTTACTTTGGTTAAGAAAAACATTCAAACTAAAATCCGCTGTGTGGTGAACAATATGGAGACTTAAAAAGACTCGGTGTTTAGTATTTAGGATTTGTTTATGTACTGCTATAAAAGGTTAGTACAAAATAGAATGTGGATGAAACGCGTTCTGTACTCTGCTGTTTCGTATCAACCGTGTAGATAGTAAGCGTACTAAGTTGAAAGGCTCTGCAATGCAACTATATCAGCACCCAGTATGAAATGGCTTAGCTAATCGTAAATGGGATGGTCAGCGATACTATGCGCCGTTAGCTGTCTGCATGGGGCACAGTGCGTACCACAGCGGATAGTGAGTTTTAAAGCCAATCTCGCCAGTAACACGGATTGACATCATCTGTTCATTTTCAGGAGGCTCACAGCTGATTATGTTTGTATGATTGTACATCAGCACTCGTCGAGATGTTATAGTCGAGCAGTCTTACGCGTCAAATGATGTCCTTGCAGTGTAGTAATACATTTGCATCATGCATTTGATGGATCAAATTCCGACAAACTCGAGAGACAGTCGGGGGCAACCGAGAGGCAGTCGGCAGACGCTTAGTTGGAGCGCTTAGCTTCTAGGGTCGGCGTACATATGTACAAGTAGCAATTCCAATTGTTCACACTTTATGTTTAGTTATGTGAGCCTAAGACCAGGAATGCCAAAGTCCAGGTTCATAGGCGTCGCTGGAGGAGAGAATCACCAATCGGTATCCAATATCTTAAAGTATCAACAGACGATGCGCCACACTTCTACATCGATGTTATGATCCTACTTGCTGTCAAAGATATTGCAATCGAACGTCACTTGTCTTATTAGAGTCAGCATATACAAAATGTGGTTACCATTGCTGTTGTCGATGAGGTATGCCTTACTCTGCCGAGAGTAACAAATATGCCACAACCTCACAAAGTATCAGAATCTGGGCTTTAGGGGTCTGTTCTTATGGTTAAATCACAACGCTTTCGTCCTATATCCGAAAGGGCGCCAAGCTTCGACACTATAACTCTGCAAAGAAGGTCGTGATACTGTAAATCAGCCTCAAGAAGCTGCTGCTTTCATGAAAGAAGATCTTACAACTGCCTGCCACATATGTTCCACCATCAGGCTAGAATGTCAGAGTTCTTCTGGTTCATGTTGCGTGCAAGATCAGTAGCTGGTTGAGAGTACAGCAAGTAGCTCATGCGTACATTCAAACCCTTCTACTGAAGGGCGAAAAAGTCTAAGGCGAGACCAACCGTTCACGTCCACAAACGACAGAGAAACTCTCCACAACTCCGAAATAAGCTGATGTCTATTACCAAAAGGCTACCAGTCTCCTCCTATCCCCCCCCTCTTATTGTGACGAAGTTAATCGCAGTCAATCGTCAATAGGGTTTGGGAAGGAGCCTGCCAATCCTGCTTAGCTACGGAAGCTACTGATTATTGATATGAATAATCGAGCGTAGCAGATACAGGTACAATTTCGAGGGATTCCAGCCTTCAGACTCTAAAGGCTCTGTTTAACATACAAAATGGTCGGTCATCTGGACACACCAGATCTAATGCCAACGACAACGACTGCCACATTTCATGTCCAACCTGAGCTAGTTATCTATTGCCTCTATGTACTTGCACATAGGATGTGGGCTACAATAGCAACCCATCTATAAATAATCACAGCTGTCGATTGAGTTTGCCGCCCAAAAGCGCGTACAAATATGCGATATAGAAGCTGTACAAGCAGGGACTGCGCGTCGATGTTTGTTTGAATTACCCTTTCCGACCTCGTTTTATACGCAGCTTTTCTTATTACGCCATAAAAACTGCACTTAGCGCGCATTTTGGTTCAACAAATTAAGGCCCGATCATTTTCAGCCATACCTTTCCTTGTAGGCTAGGTATCAATGTGGGACCAACAGCTGTAGTTTCGCGTACTGTGTTATCACTCCCTGTCGGCAGCCAGTCGATCTCAGCCTTCCTTCCCCAACTTTGGTACCGTGAAGTGATCACGACCATCACGATACAAGAAAACCTAGATTTTACGCGTAATGAGAAAACACTTCTTAACTTTTCAATAAATATACATTTAATAACAACTCGGTGGCATTCGCTTCACTTCAAAAGCCACCCATTGGAGAGTACCTCGGCTCGGGAGCCAGTCTCAACTACTGGTAGACATAGCATAGCTCATAACATCGAGTAACAAGACCACTTCGGAAGAGACACCACGCGCCAAAAACTAATACTTTTTGTTTCCTGATCGACCATTTTGCGCTCTAGATCTCTTCTCAGCAATTTCGCGAATTTTGTCAATTTTTTGTTTGACACGTTCCAGACTCGTTCTCACGTCGCCCTTCTGGAATGAATTGACGTCGTAGTAAACAGGTGCAAGCTCGAACAGCCATTCAGGTTTAATTGCGGTGACAGTTCGGATATAGTTGTTGCTGGTGAGGACCAGTTCGTTGTATATCAACCATTCACTCTCCTGTGCAAGGACGGTAGAAGGATGCAGCTGGACGTCTTGATTGTCCTTCGCAGTAATGTAGTTCTTTGAAGATGAGCTCTTCTTCGCCACCTGCATGAAGAATCCACTCACAAGTGCTCGACGGATGTTGACATAGTAATTTCGGTCTTCAAACGGCGTGCTGACCAGATCAAGATCATTACGTTCCATTATTCTCTTCAGCTGCGATCTCACACTATCAGCACTCTGCAGTGAACGTAATGATAGAAAATGATCATAGCACCACTGCGCAGGCTTAGCCTGGGCCTCTGGACTTTTGAATGCATGGTAGACATTCAGAAGAGTGAGGTGGTCACCATCGGGGTGGGAAAACTGCATCTTCATTTCATCTGCCTGCTTTCTTGCTGAATTCGGCCTGATGAAAACATTGGGCACAGAAAGTAAAGCAGTGAGCGAGAGGATCTCATTCGAGCAATAAAACTCTGGTGATGTTATGAGCATGACAGCCAACATAGGGTCGAGGGGAAATTCTGACGCCAAACGACCTAGCGGTGTAAGATTTCCATCGTCGTCCAAACAGGAAAGATAATTGAGTTCTTCTAGAGCGCGCATCATCGTCTCAGGAGCAGGTGGGTCCATAAAGTCGAAATGAACTAGGTCGTCTATACCCAATTTTTTCAACTCCAAAACAGTACTCGCTAGGTTACTTCTGAGAATTTCGGGATAGCTTTGATCTTTCAATTCCTTCTTGAAAGCTTCTTCTGTATATAATCGAAAGCATTTACCGGGCCGCGTACGTCCAGCACGTCCCGCCCGCTGTTGTGCCGAGGCCTTCGATATGGGCGAGACCAGAAGAGATTCAACTCGCACTCTGGGATTATAGACCTTCTGCTTTGAGAAACCGGGGTCGACCACGTAGACAATGCCGTCGATAGTCAAAGACGTTTCAGCTATATTTGTCGATACAACAACCTTTCGGCCTGGCTGGCCATCCGGGGTTCTCGGGGGAGGAGCCGGCTCGAAAATTTTTTGCTGCTGCTGTGGGGGTAGCGATCCGTATAGAGGGTAAACCTTCAACGGACCAACGTCTGTCTCTCGAAGCATGTCATCAGCTTCAAGAGTAATTTTTCGGCAAGCATCTTCAATTTCCTCTTCTCCGGTAAGAAAGAGGAGAATATCGCCAGGAGCCTCGTTTGCGTGTATTTGTAGAACTGTTTGCAAAGCCGACTCCAGATAGTCACGTTGAACCTCGGGCGTGTAATAAACCTCCACCGGATGTGTTCGGCCGGGGACAGCGAGCAAAGGAGCGTCATTAAAATACTTCTGAAATTTCTCGGCGTCAAGGGTGGCAGACATAATTATAATTTTTAGATCCGGTCTGCGGGCAGCGATCTCTTTCAGTAATCCCATTAGAATATCCGTAGCTAGTGTTCTTTCGTGCGCTTCATCCAGCATAATGCAGCTGTACTTTTCGAGATTGTGGTCGTTCATAGCTTCACGTAAAAGCATACCATCAGTCATATACTTCAAAATGGTGTTCGGACCCGTGTTGTCCTCGAATCGAATACTGTAACCAACCTCTTCACCCAGCGAGACATCCATTTCATCTGCCACTCGCTTTGCTACAGACATAGCGGCAACACGACGCGGCTGGGTACAGGCAACCTGCTTCTTTGCTATACTGTCAGCACTTTCTTTTTCTGCTTAATACTCAAATGAGGAAGCTCGTCATAGAGCACAAACTGCGGAATCTGTGTTGTCTTTCCGGAACCTGTTTCACCAACGAAAACCAGAATCTGTGTCGAATGATAGAGCCTCAGAAATTCTTCACTTCACGGTCAGTTTTGTCCGGAAACGTCTGCATACCGTTGCTGATGAACAGGCAGGTCACGTCTGACCTTGAGAATATCGAAGTACTTCTGGGAAAGCCGCTTTCCATTGAAAAAGTTATTGGGGCCATCCTAAGTTGTCAGTAAACCTCGTTGAAGGATAACGAACCTCAGCCTTGGTTGCCTGATCAGCGGTAGTTTTGTGCTGGATCAGATCCATTGTTGTTCCTTTGATATTCAGTCTTGCAGCGGGAGAACTGTAACTATGATCTTGTTCGTCATCTAAATGAGAAAGATACGGATTACTCTTCGTATCGTCAGAAGACTTCTGTCTTTTATTTGCTCTCTCCTCGGACATGACTTTCACTTGATAACTAAGTACAAGCACATCAATAAAAAAAAATTCTTTTGAGACTTAATTATAAATGCTCTGATATGCGATCCGAAAATTTTGGGAATACACAGCCACTTGTGGCGCAGAGTGGCTTAAGCGAAAATTAGAAACTACAGAAGTCATGTTGGCCCACGATCTGTTTCGACATCCAGACAGACCAGAATAATGCCTACGTTGATAGAGCCATGGATAGAGAAGAGTGCTCTTTTCTTGGCTGCTTTGACTAAGGTGTATGGTACAGACTGTCCGGATCAAGAGCAAAGTGACTACCTGAAGCAATGCCTACATGATTTCAACTACTCCATGGACCTTCCGTTCACAGAAAAAGCATTCGCGGAAGGGGTTTTTCAATATAGCCTCTATCTGATTGCTAAAATAAATGAAGCATCTCTAGAGGATTCCAAATTACGGGCAGATCTGTTCTCCGTATCGATGAGTGACATGAAAAATGTCACGGCACTTCTTGATTTCATCATAATTACAGGCATATACACCGATATAACAAATGGTGTAGGCAACCACCCGTCGAAGAGAATGAAGAATTACGATCAGCTCAGCGGTTTGATAAGAAATAGGCAGTATGATGGGGCTTTGAAGATCACAGTCGAGACTCTTTTAAATGTCGTTGAAGAGCAAGGAGACATTGCGAATATTCTTATTAATGGAATATATATTGCCGATTTACTTGCGGGCATAGCAGATTTGGCTTACAGCAAGAGACCCGAGATACCTCATCCAGAAATATATCAGCAACGCTTCTGGAGTTTGTGTGAAAGGTGGGACGTACGCCATACAGGCGCTGACAGTCTAGACTGGATACTTACTCATTACTACAAGTTATACTCTCGCTACTACATAAAGAAACTCCGAAACATATGAGCGAACTTTTTCTCGGAATACTAGCTAAGATACCATTGACTCGAGACAGAGACGGTGTAAGGTCTGTTTTGGAACTTCTAGGAGGACTTAGAGAAGACAAGCAGGTATCCCTCGAACAACTCGATCGCGCCGCCAAACTATTTAGTAGATCCCCGGTAGGCATTTCAGACGAGGTATGAGGATTTGGGGAGATCGTAGCTTACACAGGCTTTCTACACTCATGTCGGAGAGCAGCTATTGCGTATTTTGGACGATTCTCCTGATACGTTAAAGGCAGCCGCAGTTCACGTTATTTCAGCTCTCTACTCTAGAAAACCCGCTATCATTGAAAACTACGTTCTGAAGACGATATATGCTACCTTTACGCCTGATATCAGAACAAATAGCGGGATCCTGGTTGCAGAGAACGAGCTTGATGCTACTATGTTACGTCTGTCTACCATCATCAAGTACTCGCCCACAAGTTTATCGCGGCGTATACTAGAGAGCACACATAAAGTTATTTGGTTGCTTGCCTGTTTTAAACAGAAGTCAAAACGATCTATGGAGCTAGAGAAGAGTCTGCTTACAGTGTATATCAAGTCAGGCGATCCCGGCGAAATCCTCTCAAAACTAATCGACGACATAGCTTATGACGGAAACGAACACTGGCTGTTTGCTAGTGGGGGTCACGGCGGGGTCGAGATACGACCACGTGTGGGCCAGTCAATTGAACAAACTAGAATAGGGATCCTTGATCAGATCGATGACAGACTCGAGATCATTTTCAGTCTAGTCAGCTCAAATGATGAAGGCAGCTTACGAGAAGTTTTTTTAATTATGTTTAGGCGGTGGCTAGCGAAGAAACGTGAACAAGATCCGGATCCCGTCAGGTAATTTGATGACCGTATATCATATTGACGTATAAGGATGTACTCGGAGCTAAAAATTCTGGAGTATCTTGTGGAGTCGCATAGATATATTCTAGTCAAGTCATCGGCGGAAATCCTGTCCTTAGTTTCGAGTATCATAAGTGACTGGGCTGATGATTTGCGGGCCATACAGAGCGGGACGGAAGGGAAGAAAAAAATCGATATAGAGCAGCTCACTCGTGAACTGCGTTTAGAAGATGACTCTGACGATGAGGAAGAGGATGTCGCGGAGGCAGCCTCTGACGAAGAAATAGTATCGCTGTCTTTGTCGATACTTACAGCAATTATATCACAGAGCTTTGGTGAAGAAAAATTGCCGCCAGACGCTCAAAAACTCATTCGAGCAATGCTTCCTGATCTCGAATATATTGCAACCAATGGAGAAGAGAAGCTGGCAGGACAAGTGCGAACACTCAACATGTTTTTGAGCGAAATCGCTAAGACTCCGCAATCGCACACCAAACATGAGGGTGCAGGCAATATACAAGGAGTTAAGAAGTATGAGCTCGCACTGAATCATATCCGCGACAACCTTATCCCTGTAAGGGCACATGGCCTACATGTTTTGAAAGAACTGATTCAACAGCAGGACCCAGTTATCAGTCAAACCACAGTTTTCGAAATTATACTTTCTACTCTGAATGATGAAGATTCATTCGTTTATCTCAATAGCATCAAATGTTTACAGGCCCTGACCGACTGTTATGGCGCAGAAATCATCGACAGATTGCTCACGCACTATTCATCGACCAAATCGAGCCTTGACGAAAGACTGCGCATTGGTGAGGCGCTGCAGCGTACTATACAGCGATTGGGAGAAACGTTGACTGGCCTAGTTGCCGAGCGTATAGTTGCAGCGCTTATCGCTATGTTCTCAGACCGGAGACTGGACCTCGTCCTTAGGTCTTCGGCAATGAGCATTTTGAGCATGGCTTGCGAGACAAACCCGCAGGGGTTTTACGAACTTTCGGGTGATTGCATCAATTGTTCCATTACCTGCATTATCCTTGATAAAGGCGATGAAAAAGCGATTCTTCGTCGCGCAGCCGCTGTTCTTATCTACTCTATGCTACTCGGGATTCCGTCTTTGAATGAATTTCCCGCAGAGTTTGCAAAGGATTCTATCAGAAATTTGCGATATGCCAGCGAGTTTGACACAGATGGTCTGGTCAGGTCTCACTGTGCTAGCAGCCTGAGGCTTATATCACAGAAACTGTCGACCAACTTCTAACACAAATGAAGTATTTAACTTTCAGGTTGTCTCGTAGAAACTTGATATTGATTTATTGTGACAGGTGTTGTACCATATGTGTAGCATTTTATTATTGTACAGGAATTTTTTACCACATTGCGTCCATAACGCTCAGCTCATAACTTGGTCGCGACCGGCTTCTGAAATCCAAAGAACGTTGTTGCATCTATACAGTGTCAGAATATGAACTCAGCCTACTAATTGTGACTAACTGACCTGATCATGATCTCCCCCAGGCTGCCCTTATCTTCACCGTCCACAAATTCAACCGCCTTATTGAGTTGAAGGTTCATATAAGAGTCCACAGAGACCAGTTGTCCTTTATACTCTGTATTTCCCCATTTCAAGCGAACAATGACGGATTTACCGGTCAGGTCTTGTAAGAACGGTTTCGGATTGACAGGTGCGAGCTATAAGAGAAGATGGTCAGTTCTGGTAAGAAAATTTGTTTGCTGCTCATTCGCGCTCATTAGTCGGGCTCTAAACTCACTCCAGACATCTCGAAGTCACTCTTTTCTATTCGAAGGCGACTATGATCCGCACGTACGAGAAGACTTGTAGTTTACAGATCAATAGATTTGATCAAATTCGTACAAAAGTAACCGTGGGAGTGATGCCCTAAAATTTATTCACACCGTATCCACGATCACGTGATTTTGCGACTCGCGTTTAGTACGAGCGCGTCAACCTTTTGAGCCACAACGTCCGAGGTAGAATCTCAGCACGCAACTGATCTTCTCGAGATGGATGCGCCCATAATTTCTGCCTTGCAAAGCATATTGCCATCTCTTTCGATCATACCGGCAGAGCTGGTAGCACAAGCCAATGCAATATTTGCTCAGTCGCAGTTGTCTGTCAAGTTGTTACCAAGGCGCGAGTTCTCAAGAGCATACTTAAGTGCACACCTGGCTGCAGAGCGGTAAGTTAGAAAAACTATGTGCGCACTGACTTAAGGATGCAGATGAGCCTTTCACTTCCTCCGCCTACACCACATCACTTGCCCTTGCCGGAGCCCGAGTACAAGACTCAATTCGCTCAGTTTCAGGAAAAGATAGTATCAGGGAAGAAGGTGCAGGTCACTCCAATTGATGTCACACCAGAAACAATTAATACAATCTGTCTGATTCTTGGAGCCTCACAAGAGTTCAATACTGCTGTTTGGAAAGGTTTAAGTCTCATACTTACCTCGTATGACGAGGAAGTCCACGAACAGAAGGTGCGCGAAAGAGAACCGAAGGAGGGTCGGGACAGTCGAGACGTTAAATCCAAGCAGACACAACCAAAGAAAGCTCTTACTAAGACAGAAGTAAATGCCAGGACTAGTCTTGAATGGTCGCTTGTTGGAGCGCTGATATTTGCGGTACGGTTTGGAGCACCTAGCGAACTCATGTGCAACAATTTGGCTGGCCCCCAAAACGAGTTTACAGTTATCGACAACACTAAAAGCAACTCTGATGTCTTTTCTCAAAAAGAGCAGAACTATTTCAAAACCAAATTCTCTGAGTTTGCGCGTGGAAAGACTACCATGAGGGAGCTTAACAGTGCAATGGATCGTATCCGTCGACTACTACTCGCAGACGGGTCTGAATCCGGGTCTACAAAACTACGCGAGTGGGCACGGCAGTTTAGAGATCTTACTACAGAGACTAAAACGGATAGCCTTATAAATTCTCCAAGTAACACTGATGGCCCAAATGGTTTGGCCCAAATGATCACCTCTGAAGTAACGTATCTTACTGAGAAGCGAATCGGTGAATATGAAACATGGAGGACTGGGATAATGAATAAAATCGTGAACATGGAGGCAGGTCGCAACAAAAAACGACGGCTGGATTTACTGGGAGTTTTATAATAGTCACGAGTCACAGAAATCACGGTTAATATCACGACTAACAGTACATGGGGAGATTGACTTTTTTAATTGCATACTAAAATGGGTACGAAATCGCGATCAAATGCGGTTTGTTGCATTTGAAAAGGTGACAGTGTATCATAGTGAGGAAGACCGTAATACCGTTATGCATATCGGCTTATTTTATGCTCCTGTTAATCACGGCACATTAAAGAGTGAAAACTGACGGACGATTCCGGGACCATATTCATCGTAGTCCTGCTTAGTGTGGCAGTAACTTTTAAATTCCGCAGTCTGTGCAAGTAAACTACCACCAAACCAAACTGCATTGCGCTGCTTCTTGTGGCTGATGACCTGGACATCAACACCTCCACTTCTAGCGTTGCTCAATTGTTCGCTTCGCTGGATTCTGGCGTCCACAAGCTGCTTAATGTCTCTCTGCAATCTGCGGCCGAAGTCACGGAACATGGTAGAACCACCCGATAAAACAATGTTCTGCTCTGTCAATACCTATTAACTAGCCTGATATACCTTGTACAGCCCACGTCTGACATCGATAGGACTGGTTTGGATAACGGTGTCGACTACTTCAGGGAGAGGAGTCAAAAAGTCAGAGCTGGCAATTTCTGGGTTGAAAAATATCTCAGGCGCCAAAAATCTCTCGTAGCCAACATCCACATTGATCTTTCGGCCAAGACCCTGGTCGACGATGTACTTCTGGAAACGCTCGGGTTCACGATCAAATCTGTTGAACTCTTTGACGATATCGGGGCAGACATAGCAGTATTCCTGATGTCAGATTGAACGTGAAATAATAAACCTCTTTGATTTTCTCAGCAGTACGGAGACTGGAATCCGGCTCGTTCCGGTCACGCAGAAGACTTTGCACGAAATAAGTGATATCGCGACCGGCAATCGGAATGTTTTTTATAGCTGATGCGATGACATACCCTTCGGCCTATGCGATCAGACTGGAATTAAAAACGAACTTACCACAGGAATGACATGGGTAACACCATCACCACTATCGATAACAGTACCGGTCAGCGAGCGATCCTGGACCTTATTGGAGGTCCAAGAGGCAGCCAGAGCAAGCACAGCTTGAACTGCGATATAAAGACCGGCACAATTGAACGATTCAAACATGATTTCTGCAGTTAGTTCACGATTCTCCGGAGGATTCAAAGGCGGCTCGGTCTGATCATTGTTAGCAAAAGTATAACCCGAACATACCAAGAGGAAGTAATGATCCTCCGGTTCGCATCTGAGGTACTTGAAGATTGAGTTTTCCCAGAAGCGTTCCATGTGGTCCCAGTTCTCAATCTGTCCATGTCTGATGGGGTAGTTTAAGCCATAACCTGGTCCATTCGCAGCGTTGAGAGCCTCGTCGCCAATGAAGTAATCAAGATCCTCAGTTCCGCGCTTCTGTGACAAATGACCACCTGAAGACGAGATGCCACCAGCACCGGTGAGGAAGTTTGGCTTTGATGGAGGTGGAGGACGCCCGGAGCCGGAGCCAGCGGCCTGCCTGGTAGCGATTACTGTAGGAAATATGAAAGAAGGGGAATCATTTCCTGCGAATCCGAGCTTAGTCAAGCCGGTGCCACTGTGTCGTCAGAAACCTTCTGATGATCGGACATAGAGAAACACTTCCATAGACTTGTTCATCGATGCCACCATAGGTACTTACTTGTCTAAAACCGTCAGTTAAAGCTCGGAAGGACAGAAAGTAATGGGCTGACACCTATTGCATCCAAACTATCCTGCTCTACCCACAGTATAGGTGTACTTTGACATGCGATATTTTGGAAGCTGTTTGGACCAAATAAATGCCAGCCCATCCCTAGACATCCTTATCGTTTCCATCGAGGCGACTTACCCATCACAATAGGCGGAGTTGTAAGGTGCGACATCTTTCCTACAACAAGAGCCAATCAGCTTAATCTATGTGACTGGTAGATTGTATCAATCCAATTGGGCTTGTCGTATGAACGTGGTTGCCCGAGATATAACAGTGTCAAGAGTTGTGGGAAGAACGGATCTCCGATTTGGTGCTGCGGCGAGCTCCCGGCAACTTGCGCTAAATCACAACAGTACCATAATTCAAGCACAGTCGTAAACACGTGACGTGAACTACTTAGTGGGGCGTCGCCAATGTGTTCTACAATTCAATCCACACTACTTTCAACTTCCAAGCCGCGACGGAAATTTTGATAGCTTGCTCTTAAGACTTTGGTGCAGACGTCGACATGGCTTTGGCCGCGGTAAGCGGATGAGCGCTTTGGTCAGTTCTAACTCTAAGTGGAGACAGTTCACCTTCTTCGACACCATACCGATAAGAGACCCTCAAGATGATGGCCCGTTATACTCGGTATGTGTGTTCTCGGACGGTTATGCAAACGTTCCCGGCCTAACATGAACCAGGATTCCAGTGTTAGCGCAGTTTGTGGTGGCTCGGGATCGATGTTTCTGGGTACCACGGGGGGGATGGTGAAGATGGTGTCGAAGACCTTGAAGCCTACCATGATGTTCATGGCGCACGAAGGCGTTCGCATCACACATTTGAAGCAAATTGACGGATTCCCGTATCTACTGACAGTTGCCGTAAGTGGATTAAACCGGATTTTTTTTTGACATGTTAGGAATCAGATGGAATAGAGCCACAGGTGAAGCTTTGGGCTTTGGACAAATACGAGAGGAAAATGAACGCTTTAAAGTGTTTAAATACGTTTGCATTGCACACTAAGAAGCAGCACAAGATTTCAGTAGTCACGCAGTCGGAAGATTTTTCGCTGATAGCCTTTGGGCTTGAAAATGGAACAGTGATTCTAGTCCGTGGCGACATCATACATGAAAAGTATGCGAAACAGAAGGTCTTATATGAAGGGAGTGAACCTATAACCGGGCTTGCATTCTACGAAGTCGGACGAACAGTTTTGCTCTACATCGGAACAACTACACGAATACTAACAGTATTCACGAATGGGAAAAACTTGGGTAGTCCAGCTCGTGTTCTTGAGGAAAAGGGCTGCAGTAAAGGATGTATGGCTCTTAAGAAGGAAACCGGCGAAATTATTGTTGCGCGTGACGATGCTATCTATTTTTATACGCCATATGACCGGGGTCCAGTGTACGCTTATGACGGACCTAAGACCAGCATATATGTATGGAAGAATTACTTGGCCATAGTCTCTCCTCCTCAAATGCCGACCGATGTTGGCGTGCAATCAGCTCTGAAGAGATTTGTGGGAACAAGTAGCGAGGACCCCTTCGATACTACGAAATTCAGTATTTTAGACACCGAGAACAAATTTGTTGCATACACTGGACAGTTTGTGGATGGCATCAAAGCTATCTTCTCAGAATGGGGTGATCTATATGTTCTTGGAGGTGATGGTCAACTCTATCGCCATCAAGAAAGAGAGCTACAGGTGAAGGTCGACATTTTGTTCCAAAGGAATTTATACAACCTGGCGTTGACGATCGCCCTCAGTGCCGGCGCCGAAGAAATGCGCGTTTTGAAAATCTATAAGAAATATGGCGACTACCTCTATGAGAAAGGTGATTTTGATGAAGCTATGACACAGTACATAAAGGCTATCAGCGGCGGTGAAGCAAGTCAAGTGATCCGAAAGTACTTGGATTCTCAACGCATATATAATTTGACTTCCTATTTGGAAGAACTCCATAACCGTGGTATGGCAACTGCTGACCACACGACGTTATTGCTCAATTGCTACGCAAAATTGAAAGACACCGAGAAACTGGAGACCTTCATTCGCTCCGAAGACGAAAACCTGAAATTTGATTTGGACACGGCCATACAAATGTGCAGACAAGGTGGCTACTATCAGCAGGCGGCATATTTAGCAGAACGACATGGACAAAACGATCTAGTTGTTGATATAACCCTTCAAGATTTAGGCAACTTCAAGACAGGTCTGTCATACATTAGAAGCCTTCCAGCTAGAGAAGCTTATATTAATATGATACGGTATGGCCGTGCTCTACTTGACCACGTACCCTCCGAGACAACTTCGCTGTTCATCGAGTATTTCACTGGAAAGTATCACCCTCGAAGATCAAAATCCTACGTGAATGGCGGGTATGACAAAGTCAACCGCACTGAAAACCAGGATCCTCCTCGGTCGACCTCACCGCAATCGGGATTGCAGACATACAAGTCATTCATACCATACGTTAATGGCAGTCGTCCTGCTTCAGTTATATCTGGTGCTCCGATCGACTCTTCTGCCAGCATAATGTCATCAATCACTGGCTCTGGTGGAAAATCTACAAATGGTGGCATGGGTACCGCAATCGTGTCCGACCAACCCACAACAAGCTCAGACTACACGCCCCCCAAACCTCGTACTGTGTTTGCTATCTTTGTTGACAAACCACGCGAATTTATCGTGTTTCTGGAAGCCTGTATCACTCAACATCGCATTGTGGGTGGATCAGAAGCCAATGAATCTGATCTCTATACTGCACTATTCGAGATGTACTTGCAAGAGGCTGAAAATTGTGCATCTGAGGTTGAGAAGGAGTCCTGGGAGAACAAAGCAAGGGATCTGATTATTGGCTTCAAAGCTCCGATCGACCCGTCCAATGTTCTCTTACTATCTCATTTGATGTCGTATCGCGATGGCCGCATCCTTGTCCGGGAAAGGGAGAATCTGTACATCGATATTTTCAGATCCTCTGTCGCGGTAAACGACACTGCCACGGTTATTCAAGTGCTGCATAAATATGGCGACGATGAGCCCGAGTTGTTCAGACTGGCACTATCTTACTTCACTAGTACACCAGAAGTAATGGAAGCTGCCGGAGACGAGCTCAATTACGTCCTTCAGAAGATACAAGAGGACGGCTTGATGGCCCCACTACAGGTTATACAAGCACTCAGTATGAATGCGGTGGCAACTATTGGAGTTGTCAAAGAGTATCTTACCGACATAGTCCAGCGTGAGCGAAGTGAAATCGAGACAAATCGCCGGTTGACAGAAAGCTATCGGTTGGAAACCAAGGCAAAGCAAGATGAGATTTACGAGCTTCGTAACGAGCCGAGAGTGTTTCAGTCTACTCGCTGTGCCTCTTGTGGTGCTCCGCTTGATCTACCGACCGTGCATTTTATGTGTAAGCATTCATATCACAGAAGATGTCTCAATGAGGTCTCGGAGGACACGGAATGTCCACAATGTGCGCCGAACAATGCTACAATTCGTGCCATCAGGCGTGCTCAGGATGACCTTGCTGACAGACATGATCTCTTCAGATCATCACTGGAAGAAGCGGATGACAAGTTCAAACTCATCAGCGATTTCTTGGGTCGTGGTGTCATGGAGCAGGTAGATTTACTGGTCTAAATGTTATATCATTATATAACAATAAGCTGTAACAATACTATGCAAATATTGAATTTTTTGGAAGTAGTACTCGTAGTTATCAGCTGGTCGACATTGGGAGAAGGGTGTGGCTATGGCACTAGAACCGGGTAATTGCTTGTTGGGAGTTCATAAAAATATTTTTTTTTTCGAGAATTTGCGTAAATACGATGAGTTCTGCCTCGAATCGGACGTTTTCTGACCTTGGTCTGTCCAAATGGCTGGTCGACGCTCTTACATCTATGGCCATAAGAAAGCCATCTAATATTCAATCTGCATGTATTCCAAAAATATTGGCTGGTGAGTGCACATATGAGTTGAGCTGATTTCAGGCCATGATTGCATTGGTGGTGCTCGCACAGGATCTGGCAAGACGATTGCCTTCGCCGCGCCTATTCTAGAAAAACTATCGCGAGATCCCTATGGAATCTGTGCACTCATTCTATCACCGACGCGTGAATTGTCATTGCAGATTGCCGAGCAAATCTCCGCGCTAGGAACTTCTATGGGAATCAAGCATGCCATAGTTGTCGGTGGTATGGACATCATTTCTCAAGCTCTGGCTTTGCAAAATCGCCCACACATTGTCATAGCTACTCCGGGACGACTGGCAGATTTGATCCGTAGCAGTCCAGAGATCGTCGAGGGATTTCGAAGATTACATTATTTGGTGCTTGACGAGGCGGACCGGTTGCTAACACCCGGATTCGCCGATGATTTAGATGAATGCACAAGCATTCTTCCACCTGCGGATAAAAGACAAACACTTCTATTCACCGCGACTATAACTCCTGCAGTAACTCAACTCAAGGACAGGCCCGATGTATCGAATCGACTGCCAGTATTTATGCATGCTGGCCCTTCGGCAAGCAGCATAGCCATACCGGCAACGCTTTCACAGAAATACCTCTTTATACCTTCACACGTTCGTGAAGCGTATTTATACACGATATTGACAATTTCTGAGAATGAGAAAAAGTCAGCAATTGTCTTTGTGAACAGGACTCGTACAGCTGAAGTCTTGCGTCAAACTCTGCGACTGATGGAAGTACGTGTCACTGCTTTGCATTCAGAAATTCCTCAGCGAGAGAGGACTGATTCTCTGGGTCGCTTCAGAGCCGAAGCAGCGCGTGTACTGATAGCTACAGATGTAGCCAGTCGTGGCTTAGACATACCCACTGTTGAATTGGTGATAAACTTCGATATTCCGGCTGATCCTGATGACTACATTCACCGAGTCGGAAGAACCGCTCGTGCTCGTCGTCAGGGAGAGAGTATATCCATAGTCACTGAGAATGATGTTGAACGCATACAGGCGATTGAAGAGAGGGTGGGCAAAAAAATGGAGATTTACGATGCAGTCACCGAAACGAAGGTGATTGCAGAATCTTTGCAGCAGGTTTCGAACGCTCGCCGCGAGGCGCTTATGAATATGGAAAAGGAAAAGTTTGGCGAGAAAAGAAATGCACGTAAGAAGAGAGCGCTGTTGGAAGCTGGGGGTGGAGGGCATAGAAAGAGTCGAAGATGAGATTTAAGATAAGACGAGCCGGGAACTCGCCAATCTAAATATATCGGGATGATGCTGTATATACTCTTGAGTCTGATATTAATTAAATACATTAGGCGTGCTGCTATTTGCGATCTGAAAATGAAGTAAACCAGTCTATCCAAGTCACTGAATGGTGACGCTCTTTATATGCTACCAAGTTTCAATTGTGTTCAGAGACCGGCTCTCACTTCTTGGTCTTGCTATCGCGATGGTAACCATTCTCTCGGGGTTCAGGGGTTGGAGGTGGAGGTGGTGGATATGTGAAGCTGCTGGAAGATCTCGTACGTGAGCTGGAATTTTTTTTACGCGACGTAGACCGCCCGCGGTCATTAGTAGATCGGTCTTTCGAGGAACTATAGTCGAATTGACTTGTTGTCATCCTTTGTGGGCGCTGAGAGAAATAAGTAGATAGTAAATTTTCGTACCTGGCTTAAGATCCAGTACGGTAGTGGTGACTTTTGAAGATTTGAAGGGATTGACCGGTAAGATATATCAAAATCGAACTACGGCTGCTGACACGAATATAAATTATGTAGCTCCACGTATGCCGGTGTCTCCTTTTCTCTAGCCAATATGTTTTGTGCGCCGTATAGACTCTATTTTCCGCAACTCTGTGAATACATTTATATACTTTATGTAACGCTATTAATATTACTTCATCTATCTCTCATATCTACAGGATGCTTCCGTGATCATATATTCGTTTGCGGCTTATTATTGTCTGTGGTTAATTATTTTGGCATCTCATACGGCTGAAGATCATTCCAACAAGTCTACAAACACCATATCGTCTATCGGATTTGATCGAGCGCGTATTATCAGAGATGATGCTGAACGTATATTTACTTGTGCATGCATGAACTAGACAATCCAACAGAAGATATCTCGATACAGCATTATCGACAATGTCTAATTAAAGTAAACAAAACAAAACAAAAACACACATATTGCCTAAACAGCTCGAACTAGCTGCAAAGCTCCGTGGGACTCGATGCCACATTGTGCTAAATGTAAACATCTGAGAATTAAGCCACAATATCTGGCTCAGGTCAAAGGCCGCACCGGGCATAGCTGGGTATTTTACTTTGGATACAGCTCCTCAGTACATTTTGTAAATATTTTTGTAGTACCTACATATTTCCTGAGGTTGTCTCTAGAAGATGTTCTGCTTATACGATGTTACTGCGATCCGTTTCGTTTGAAATGAAAAATTAACATTTCTGCCACCGTTGGAACGAGGCTCATGGAGACATCATACATTGAACCAGATTCATGTAATTAGGATGTATCAGTCTACATATGCTGAAAATCATAGAAATCGAAATTTATCCAAGAAAATCGCAGCCACTAGACGACGTTAACGGAGTTAGCTTGGTAGCGATAGCGAGAGTGCACAGACAGCTTGAACATACGCCTGCTACCAGGTCACCGCTCGAACACTTCGCATGTGCGATAATCTGCAGCAAATTCGATTCACTGACTGACATACTCAACCTATACCATGAGAGGCGTATCAGAGTCCGATTGCGTAGAGACAACTTGGCATCAATTAGACAATTAGATAGTGATCAGATAGCGGTAAACGGTCTCATCGGTATTTCATTTATTACCTTACAATGTTGCAGAGGCGGAGGTATTAACAACCGGTATGCAGAACGTCACCGAGAGTTTCCCTCGGCACCACACTCGCCACCAGTCCACTGCCCCTTCAACCACCAACGGCAACGATCATGCTTAGGTCTGAGCTCCGTTTGCTTTAAGATGGAGTACCCTCTGAAGCCGACATCCAACAACGGCATATCCTCGCACTCATCTGACCGAGGAAAGCGGATAGTTTCAGGTATTCCATCCTCTTCTTTGCACTTATTCGGATCGCCAGTCATTGCAAATGAGGTGAGATAAGACTGTAAACCAGTCGCTATATTCTTTTTGCCTTTTAGTAGATTTTTTATTTTGAGCTTCCGTAACGCCTCCTCAGCGATATCAGTACCATAAAACGTCAAGAAGAGATCTGCACTGTTAGATAGCCCAACAATCTTCTTACCGAGTGAATGAATACCAGGTGGAACTGATACTCTGTAAATGTATGCGTGTCCAAAAGCATCTGTCAAATAGTAGAGGTTACATTCCACAATCCACTCAGCGATCAACGTCGAGATTCTGCCGAAGGTTGTACTGTATTCATCACTGGTAGGCGGGTATAGATCTTTAATCGTATGGAGAACTTCACTGGGAGCATCTGGAAAATGTCCGCGCACGAGGTCGTCAAACTCTTCTTCGCCCGATATCGTGGGATCAGCAAAGAGGTATCCTTCTTCTGAGGTATAAGAAATCATCAACTCAATATTCTTGTGGTATTTTCCTTCATTAATCCGGAAAAGAGGCAGATCAGGAACGTAGTAGTGGTCGATATAGGGTCCAAACGTAAAAGTTCCGTATATAGAATCGAACACGACTCGTCGGTTGGCTTCCTCTACAAACTGTACATCCCTATTGATCAGACAGTCCAGGTCCTCCCTCCCATTGCAGCCTGCAAGCTTTGCGAACTTGTCGTAGGTATCTTGAACAATCTCTGGGTCAAAGTACGGGTATGACGCTATGGACTGAAGAATAGCTCGTTTGAAGACAGGCTCCTCTGGCGATGTAATATGGTGGAATATGGAAGATGCCCCTGCCGATTCACCCATAACTGTAATCTGCTCAGGATCACCGCCAAACTTGGCAATATTCTCCTTGATCCAGTTCAGTGCCATGTGCTGGTCATGAAGTCCAGCATTGGTTTGGCCGCCTTTGCGAACTTGTTTCCCACCTAGGAAACCAAAGGCGCCAAGCTGCTGGTTAGTACTGGTCAATGTCACAGATCTAATAAGACTCACCCGATAATTTATCGATACATATATCATTTTGTTGTGCGCAGCTTTCATCATAGGTGTGGGTCGGTAAAACCCATCTTTGCTGCCAAACGCTGATGTTAAAATAGTGTTTAAAATTAAACTTACTGTAACCCCCGCCATGTATCCAAACCATTACAGGCAAGGGGTGCGGCCCAGCGAGACCTCCGCGAACAACGTCGCCAGGTACAGCGACGTCCAAAAACAGACAGTCCTCGCTTTCTTTATTTGGATCTTCGACCACGTCGAGGAACTTAAAAAGAATGTTGGTGGCCTGCATGCACTGAAACCCCACTTTCCCAGATTGTATACCGTCTTGCCAAAGCGGCGGCTGCGGTGCCTGAAATCGCCGTTTCCCGACAGGCGGGGCCGCATAACGGATGTTTTTGAACGTGAAAAAATCATAGATTTTGTTGTACTCTGTAGGCCTATGCTTAGCATAACCAAGATCGACTATCGGGAGCTTTTTCCGGGCCACCATAGCATCATCGACCTCGATCATATCACCAGACCGGGTAGCCGCAGAGGTATTCGTTGGGTTTTGTAGCCATTCCATGAACACTTCTTGGTCCTGGTTGCCGTCTATACTCTCTGCATCGGTAGGAGGCCGCAGCTCATATGGTGCGCCGTGTACTCTCGTTGAGAGCGACAGAATTATGGCCCAAGCGAACCATGAGACGGTCCTCATCTTTGCCAAGGCTCCAAATGAGAGTGACCAGAAATTATTGCGAGGTAGCTGGCCGACCGGCGGTACTTGGTAAGGAATTAATCGACCAGTGGTATATCTTGCAAGCTTGGTATGAAACCAGAGTGCAAGTAAGTTATATAGAAAGCTGGGCTCGCTGGGCATGAAAGTTCATAGCCAACGTTTGCTCAACGTTTTAGTCGCGTCTGATATTTATTCTTTGTTTCGCGCGCGTGGGTTGGGGTGACGCGGGCCGAAGTAACATGTGTACAAATCCAGCGTTCAGCCTGCTAAGAGATCAATTGGAAAAGAGTTTCGACAGTCTCCGCACGCTTAACAAACTGTTTCTCTGCTGAAACCGGGAACTGATCCCATGTTTTCATCATCCTATTAGCAAATACCAAGTATGTATATAAACTCAATATCATGTTGTCATATCGACTACGAGACAAGCTCTGATCTGAGTTAGCTGGGTGCACCGTGCTTCTATATCTCGTACCCTCGTGACCCACACTACGGTTCTTAAACATCCGGCCCGAGCAGACGATACATAATAAGTGTGGAATTAATAGCACAAGTCATTGGGGAAACAAACTCCCAACTGTAATGCTTTCTATAAGGTGAGTGTTTGTTACCCGGCTTTACACTTAAACACGTCGAAGCAAAGTATACCATCTTCCCGCAAGCTCATCGATATCGGTCGTTTAAAATCCACAGATTGCTATCTTTGAAAGTAAATGATATAGGCTTACAGCATACAGGAATCAAAAGTCGTATATACGACGGTGGAAGGTGAAACGCGCCAAGCAGTACATATCGAGCCACCTGGATAATAACTAAAGACTTGTACTGCGACCTACCCGACCCGTTTGCTGAGTGATGAATATCTGATCGTCAAAGTTGATGCAATATATGTATCAAAAGTGCATTTAGCGCAAAATGGACACTACTCTTGTCGATCAAGACGAACTGGGTCACCCTGTGACAATAAATCAAGACTCGTTGACTCTTGGACAACTCAAGAGACTGGTGAACAGGGCACCACAGTTCAAGGTAAGATACTCGCTGGAAAACGCACTGACGCTCAGGCTCCCAGTTTTGAATACTTGTATGAAGATGTGCATTCCATTGAAAACGAGATCGAAGAGTGGTTCACTTATACTGATAATATCTACCTGCCGGAGTTCCGATTGTCATTTCAAGATATAACCTCAGGGTCAAGTGAGTCACCGCTTCGATAGTACTGACATCAGAATGGTCATCGTTTTACGAGCAGCGCAAGAGGAAATTTATAGAGACGCAACTGGCAGTTTTGGAGAAGGATCCGGCTTCATTTGATGGCATCTATTTAGCATTGAAGGCCCTATGCTATATTTCTATGGGAACTTTTGCGGAGTCAAAAAGCGAAGCGGACCAAATGCAGAGTATCAAGCGGAACTCCGCGCTGATACTGCGAAGTGGCGGAGTTTCTGTTCTTTACAAAGCCATACAGTCTTTCATAAATATTTTAAAATCAGACCATCACGCAGAAGATATCTTGTACACTAGGTGTCTCTTCTTTGCGTTGACGGCATTTTATTTTGTGATAGTTAGCAACGAGAGAGGTGTTGCAGCAAACGCTCTCACTGACTTAGATCCCCATGTGATCCCCTATTTCATATCTTGCGTCGGGGAGTTCAGATGGAAAAATCCTGACAGATTTCCTATGAGAAACGTAAGTTGATCGCTCAAGACAGGAGAATATTGACAATTCTAGATGCTTATGATAATTCGCCATCTTCTCCTTATAATGCTCGGCGACAGTCAAACTCTAGTGAAGGTAAAGGAACACGCTAGGAAGAAGGTTGGCCTTCCAGCAGAGGCCAATAAAGGAAACATCACAGCATCGCCACTGGATTACAGAGCGTTTCGAGAATACATATGCAGCAGGTATCCCGGGTATGAGCCACCGCCTTCAGTTCTGCCTAAGGAGCTCGACACGGTCAGTGCAGAGTCTGAGTACTCCGCACGTATCAGCAATATAATGCACATGCCGTCGGATCCCTTACCTGGCTCGTCTGTTCACATCGCGACACCGGCACCTTCTCCCCCTCCGTCGCCTCCTCCGGTGACGAGGGTCAAAAAATCTAGCTTCCAGACAGACCAGTCGTACCCTTTTTTGTATCCATTAAACGAGCAGATACCTACTAGTATCAAAGAAGCTGAGGAGATTTTCGCTGACCGTATGAGGACAAGTCTTGGAATACTGCAGCTTTGGGAGGAGCGGGACAAGTTCATGCGTGAAGAACGAGGCTGGGTCAAAGGAGAAGACACTGATAGCATTGACGAGAGTGTGCAGCTAGGTTCGGATCGATCGTCGGCGGCCAAAGCCCTATCACGAGAAGAAAAACTTTTAGACCGGGTTGAACTATTATACCGGGAGCTACTACCTGATCTGCAGAGTTTTGTGATCGTTGTACTCAAGCTTGTGCTAGGTACAATGACTTCTGATGTGCATCTTTATGAACCCAAGCACTCTGATCCCGAGGGTAACGAAATTTAAATGATGTACGCTAACAAAGAGGCTCGCCACTTTCGCGGACTGAAGTCGACATTTTCCGGGAAACTGAAATTTTGCTGAAGGCAATATCGTCTACCCTCTTTCTGTTGCTGAAGTGGTTCAGGGTGTCGCGTAAGCAATCTCACTAGTGTTGTGTTGACCGCATAGATATTCTCAAATTCGAATACCTGTCACAGATCCTATTCGATGCTAATATGTTGCCGCTCATACTCCAAATTTTCAACATGAAAGAAATGGAATGCCTTGCTCTCCAAATATCTGAAGTAAAGCAACTGAGGTAAGTTGCGATCTCTGGCGTAGCTTACGATAGTTTTTTCGCTGTCTGCAGAAACCTCGCCTCACAGGACGAACTTCCAGATCATGATAAAGCTATTGCGGATTACCAAGACAGGAAGTACAATTCTTTGGACGATCCCCTAGCACACGACACCGTCAAAGAATATTCTGAACGTAATTTCTACATTGCAATTAATTTTCTGAAGATAATGCAGAAGATTTTGAAGCATAAATCACACCGGAATCTAACTTTGGTTCAATTCAAGGCCTCGAACACACTTCGAAAGACACTGAAAATATCGCAAGTGGATTCTCGGTTGTATGCTTTAAAGATAATCAAGAGCCAGATACCCTTTTGTGGGAGAAAGTGGCGTCATGGTATGTCAAGTGGTAGACGAAGCTTACTGTGTAGCAAACATGAGAGTGATAACGGCCATCTATTTACACTGCCGACAAGAATTACGCGACAGCTGGCTGACAGGAGCGGACATAGACGCTAATATTGAGGACTCATACGTAAGACCTTTAAGAAACACAAGTCACTAACATCACGCAGCCAAGAGAAGTTGCTCTCAGAGCACTAATCCAATTTTACAATACGCGGAGGTATCCACAATCAGTCTTGTCGCTCGGATATCAGTCAGTTGATGAAGACTTCTTTGCAAAAGAGCTTGAGAACATGATCATTGAGGATCATTTAAGCATGAAATATTAGACTACCATGATTATAGCTAGTTGACAGCTATACGCTGCATATAAAATACATAAATACATAGCTATTTTATATCAGATCCTCAAGGGATTTTCCGGGGACATCATAGGATGATAGCAGAGCCAAATCTTCTGCCATGTGCTTCTGACTAGTGGTTCCGTTAATGATGCAAATGTCTTCTTTCAATACACTGCTGTATAGTGATTGCTCGCATGATATAGACAACTGATTAGCATATGAAATTACTGCTGCAGCTCGTAGTAAATGTGGGTTCGCCGTGAGCGTCCAGAAAGATTGGTATACAACACCTTCTCCAGTTGCCCATTCGCGCAGCTTTTTGTCGTAGTCGGTATCAGAGTAGAGCCTGTTTTGGATGACACTTGGCTTAATATTTGTGTGAGAGACAAGAGCAAGTACAATATCCAATGTGGTGTTCGACAGGCCAATATTTCGGACAATTCCAGTCGACCGGATTTCCTCCATGGTCTGCCACACTCTGGCCGTATCCTCGAGAGTAGCAAGAGGTGAATGCAGCACCAACGTATCGATATAGGAGATTTGCAAGTTCTCAAGACTCGTTTTGGTCGATTGTCTCACCTGGTCCTCCAGGGTAGAGTTGAGACTATACGGCAGCGGTTGCTTCAGATCCTGCCCATTAATTGGCGTGAACTTCGTTTGAATATATAGATTTTCCCGAGTAAGTCCAGTGTCTTTTGTTGCTTGATCTTTTAAAAACGCTGCGATTCCCTGGCCCACTAGATCCTCACGGTAGTGCTTAGGTTGACAGGCTGTATCCACACCTCTGAACCCCGCTTTCAGCGCTTGGAAAACCAACGCGTCCGTGCTGAATTTCTTCCAAGCTGTTCCGTAAATCATGCGGGGCACTATTGTGCCCGAAGGCAACTTCAGTATTTGTTTGTCTACCATGATTATTGAGTGAAGTTGATCGATTGGTCCAAATGGGAGAGAAGACTCAGCAGTCAGATAAATATACGTCATATGTTGAAATTTATAGTTTTAGTTGCACATCATACTGTGATGTGTGCGGCAGTCTTCCAATATGAAAACAGAGCGACCGTTGATACACTCAATAATTCCATAGAAAGCTACACCGACGGATTACGTCACAAGCTCCATATACGTGATACACATGTGGTCTATTGGATCTCAACGACCAGTTTGCCGGTAGTTTTACGGCCGACGAAGTCAGTCACTGCTGCTTTATACTCCGTGAGCGGATACACCTTAAAGATCGTGATCTTTAAAGAACCGGCCAATATGGAGTCGAAGAGTAGCTTCGAGTAATATGAGAGTTCCTCGTCAGTGGCTTTCGATTAGTCAAGCTTGCAATGAAAACGTACCAATGTAGTTTGTCAAAGTCGGCCGCAGCAGCTTGATATTCTTCGCAGAGAGGCGACTGCTGTTAGTGTTGCATTGTACAGAAACTCACAGTATGTCTACAGGTGGTACGACACCACTGGCATTGCCGAAGAGAACAAGTGTTCCCTTGCGCCTCACCGAGGCAAAAGACGCCTCGGCCGTAGCCTTACCGACGCCATCGTAGACCACTTGCGCACCAAGACCGTCAGTGAACTCAGAGACGCGACTAGCGATATCTTCGGTGCTGTAATTAATGGTATACTCCGCACCGTAAGACTTAGCGAGCGCGGCCTTGTCGTCTGAGCCAACTACCGCGATGACATGTGCACCGATCGCGGAGCAAAGTTGCGTAAGCAACAAGCCACAACCACCTGCAGCCGGAATGACTACCACAAAGTCATTCTCTTGATCAGCAATTATGGCATTATCCTGACGTACCTTTTGCACCTTGTATGCCTCATTGATGAGCGTGATCGTAGTCAGACCCTGCAGGAAGGCAGCGGCCGCGGTCTTCGTGTCTATTCCATCCGGGATCCTAGCAATTCTATTCGCCGGTTTGAGTACGACATACCTGTTTGTTAGTGATTCATTTCCATTAAGAGGCAGCATACGTTGCGAATGTGTTTGGTGCAGTGTACGCAACACGATCTCCGACAACAAATTTGGTCACAGCGCTACCCGTCTTCACGACAGTACCTGCACCCTCTGAACCGGCAACGTATGGCGTCTGCACCTTGTAGACTCCAGCACGGAAATAGTTGTCAATGTAGTCTAAAGCGTCAATTCGTGCCGGGATTGGCTGCCTTACTCATTCCTCCGTATTCAGCCCTGACTAAGATCTCATCGCTCAGGATCTCAGGAACTGGCATCTGCCTGTACTCAAGCACGTCGATGTCCCCCAGCCTGGGTACGACGACGGCATTGTTAACTTCGGTCATTGTAGTAAAAATTCCCGTAATTCTGCCAACCGAAGTGCTACGCCTACTTTAACTGACGCTTTCACGATTGTGCAATTCACACTGGGTATCGCAAATGGGACGTCCTGCCCGTATTCGCACGACACATGACACTACGCTCTATTCACCCCTTCACTGCATCGTTTCCCACCTAAGCAATACTAACCTACAGCAATCGGCATTTAAATCCCGTATCCTATCGCTTGTCTATCTAAAACGTATTGTACACAATTGTTATCCAAGCCATGATAGTGTAATCTCCACGCTCTTAATTAGCCTGACGGACGAGCCGAAAGTCTGTGGTAGCGTATAGGACACAAGCGCGAAAACATGTGCGGCATAACGGAACATGCGAAAAATCCCGGAAGATCCGAGCGCGATTGAAACCATGGCTACGGGCGAGAGCGCCGATATCTACGAGCCCCTGTCAAATTGATAGCCGTACGTCTGCTGTCTATGAGTCACCGGTCGCATTGGACGCGACTGACCGTCCAGATGTCGTAGTCAGCCCGCCGGAAGTTGCGACTTTCGCGGGTGTTCCGTGAATTTCATTCTAATCTGCCGGGACTTCCGTCGAAAGACCTCAATTTGCTACTCACGACATCCTTTTCGCACGGTTGTAGTCCGCTAAGCCAAGATTTTGCCTCATCGTTCCTTGGTAAAACAGTAAATTGTGGTAATAAAACTTCTGGTGGCATCTGTGTGCAGATCTAGGAGCACAAATCCCGATGCTTGGGCTAGGGGTATAAATACTCGAGACAATTTTTTAGTCAAAATCAGCAGCTGCAGTTTTCTTTCTTCAGCTGGATCTACGGCAAATTTGTGTGTGGTTCCTACAATCAATCAACATGGTTAAGTAAGTGATCAATTGAGTGTGATGCACGAAGATGTTCATTCTGGCCTGCTTAGAAGAGCCGGACAGGATGAATTGCGTTTTGTGTGGTTTTACTCCATAGAGCTAATACTGACGGTAGGAACGTTCTTCTTCTCGGATCAGGCTTCGTCGCGAAGCCCACCGTGGACATTCTTCTCGAGAACCCTGAGACCACAGTGACGGTTGGTATGTGAACACTTGGCTCGTGCAGACGCTGACAGACAGCTTGCCGGACCATTGAGAAGGCCAAGGCCCTTGCTGGTGACAAGCCCAATGCCAGAGCTATCTCGCTCGATGTTGAGGACGAGAAGGCTCTTGATGCCGAGGTTTCCAAGTCGGACCTGGTGATCAGGTATGTCGCAAATTAAAGACATTCACTTAACAAAAAGCTTGATCCCGTATATCTACCACGTCACCGTCATCAAGTCGGGTATCCGCTGCAAGACCAACGTCCTGACCACCTCGTACACTTCACCTGCTATGAGAGAGCTTGATGCTGAGTAAGTTCAGGCTAAAGTGGTTACCTGACAGTGCAGGGTCAAGAAGGCTGGCATTACCGTTTTCAACGAGATCGGTCTGGACCCCGGTATCGACCACCTCTATGCTGTTAAGACTATCAACGAGGTTCACCAAAAGGGTGGAAAGATCAAGACTTTCTACTCGTTCTGTGGTGGCCTGCCTGCTCCGGAGGACTCAGACAACCCGCTTGGTTACAAGTTCTCGTGGTCGTCGCGCGGTGTTCTCCTTGCGCTTCGTAACGACTGCAAGTACTACGACAATGGCAAGATAGTTGAGGTTGAGGGAAAGAACCTGATGGCTTCCGCTAAGCCCTACTTCATCTACCCCGGCTACTCCTTCCTTGCTTACGGCAACCGTGACTCTACTCCGTACCGTGAGCTCTATGGCATTCCGGAGGCCGAGAACGTTCTCCGTGGTACCCTCCGCTACCAGGGATTTACCGACTTCGCCAAGGTGCTGATTGATCTCGGCTTTCTGAGAGAAGAGGAGCTGGAATACCTCCAGCCCTCGAGCACCATCACCTGGAAGGAAGCTTTCGCCAAACTTGTTGGCGCCGCTTCGCCGGACGAGAAAGCTATCCTGGCTGCCATCGACGCCAAGGTCACTTTCAACGATGCTGTCCACCGCGAGACCGTAATCAAGGGTTTCAAGTGGCTAGGCCTGTTCACCGACAATGTTGTTGTACCCCGCAAGAACTTCCTCGACACCTTCTGCGTTCTGCTCGACAAGCTCCTGCAGTACGAGGAGGGTGAGCGTGACTTCGTCATGCTGCAGCACAAGTTCGGCATTGAGTGGGCTGACGGCACCACCGAGACCCGCACCTCGACCCTCGCTGACTACGGCGACCCGAACGGATACTCGTCCATGGCAAAGCTTGTCGGCACGCCTTGCGCTGTCGCTGCTAAGTTTATGCTCGACGGTGTGATTAACAAGCCTGGTGTTCACGCTCCGCTTACTCCTGAGTTCGCGGACTCCCTTCGTGAGGAGCTCTACAACAAGTACGGTATCTACATGAAGGAGAAGACCATCCCGTAAATACTGTATACATATATGCGACACAATTATTTTGACCCTAAAATGCTGTAACTGTTCTAAAATACAATTCAGTTCCCATAAAAATACACAATTTATACAAGTTTTTTCGGCTTTGGGCGTCCGATAAGTTTGGTCGGCTTCTTTGCCATGGCGAAGGACATCGACAACTTTATCTTTTCTCCTTCCTCTCGCTGTAGTTCCTTGGTAAGACCTTCTTCAGTCTCGGACGACCCTTCCTTGGTTTTCTGTTTCTGCTCCATGGCCTTCTGGACCTGCTGCTGGAGCATTTTCTGATCTCTACTCAAATCGTCCAATTCTATGCGTTCACGCTTCATCGCGAGCTTGCGTCTCATTAGAGCTTCCGGAGTGTTGTCGATCCATGCGATAGTAAAAGCACCCGGCTTGTCGGGGTCGACTTCAACCTTACAGGTACCCTCGATGCCGAGGCCTGTGACGAATTCGGTGAGCGAAGCCCAGCGGGTCGCGTTCATGTGCACGTGGTTCTTGTCTGAAATGTACTCCTGATAGAATTTGTTGAAGTTGACGGGCTTCTCGCCATGGCTCGATCGCAGCAGAGTCAAGAAGTCCCGCTTAAATTGAGCGGAGTATTCGGCGATTTTGCGCTGTGGGTTTTCGCCGACTATCAGCATCTGACGGACGTGTGACTCGGACTGCGTGTGACAGCGGAAGCCATTCTCGTCGCGGCACTGCTTCTCGCACACTGCTCGTTAGACATGCTCATTGAAATGTTGTGACTTTGGCGACTTACCTTGACAGTACCATCGTAGGCGTTGCAGGCCTTTCGATTTCATTTTGTTTGCCACATATTTGGGCGTACCGAACTCTGCTCGAGGCATGTTGCTCGCCTGGTCTTACTCGGGTAGCTCGTTCTTGGAGAATGACTGGACAGTCGATTTTAGACCGAAGTGTGTTGGAAGACACCATGTTGTTGCCACAGGCAGGAATATGCAGAAATTTCCAACAACACCTAACCCCAGTGACAAACTCCCAGAGTGTGTTACTTTTTCCAAACCTAATTCAGGTACATGGTCCACGGGGCCGTAGCTACGCTTCAGCTTGACGCAATACTGTACTTTGTTCATACTTTGTTCAGGTTGATCATGTCAACATTGAAAACCTAAAAATACAACTGATGTACATTCGTTCCTTGATTGATCATATTTGTTTCGTTAAATATAAATTGCGTAGATGATGCGTAGATTGAACATGAAACGGCCCCGTCCTCGTAGTTTTCTGTTTGATCAATCTTTCGTCCGATGGGGCGAGCTTTTAGACGCACGAGCCCGTCTTCGGGCGTTACGGCGTTCAACACTGAGTGTCACTTTCTCGAGAATCCTGGCCACATCTTGAACTTCTTCTCGTGTGAACTCGACCCCGTCGAGCCAGCGAAGTGTCGGAACGGAGAGGAACATTAAACCCTGGTAGGATTGCTTTCTCAGAGCCTCCTGCATTGCCGGAGACATGTCCTCAGGGTCAAAGGTTTGCCGCTGCAGGGCGGATACCCGCCGCTGGGGCCGAGGGGTCTCTGGCGGGCCACGCGGCGTAAGCTGCTCGAAAGTCTGGGCCTGCGGCACGAGGAACAATTTGTTGCGCTTCTCCCACGACTGCTGGAAAGCGCGGTCAGTCATGAGATTGTGGTAGGCGCGGTGCATCTCGCCACGGGGAACGACAGTCGGATCCAGATCCTCGTTGGCGGGCCCGTGAAGTAGACCCGAACGGAGACCGGTAGTCGTGTCGGAGAATAAAGGAGGGTAGAATTTATGCGTTATGGGGTTCATGCGGAGGTCCAGTGACATGAGTACCTTGAAAGAGGAGATCACTGACGACAATGAGGCCATGTCCATGTCAATGTGATTGCCCACCAGGTACAGCTTGCGCAGCTTAAAAATGTTCCTTAACGGCGTGATGTCGCGCAGCTGATTGAATGAGAGGTTGAGCTCACGAAGATTCCTGGCAAAGGACGAAAAAGACGGAGGAAGGCTGGTGAGGTTTGTTGCCGCCAGTTCTAGAGACTGTAAATTCAAAAAGTGGAGCCTGAAGTTGAGGTCTACTGGGTGTGTGCCAGACAGGTAGAGCCTTCTCACGTCGTTGATGTTTGGACACGTCAAATGCCTTTTGTCAGTATATTTTCTGGCAATCACGCACCCTGTAGTCGACCGCTGGTCGCGGAGACTTATGCTCTCGAGCAGTCGCAGTCTTTTGAGTCCAGTGACACTTTCGATCTTGTTTTCGTCCAGCGAAAGAATGCGCAAGTACGGAAACGACACTCCGTCGAACCGCGTCAAGTTGTTTCTGACGAGCCGCAGCATACGCAGGCGGACCAGGTACCCTTCTATCTGGAACTCGGCAAGCATGTTGTCGTCGAGCTTCAGGACCATCAAGTTCTTCAGCCGCTCGACTCCCGTAATTTTGGTGAGTCGGTTAGCCGAGAGATCCAGCTCCTCCAGTCGGTGGAGGGCTGAGGTTTCCAGGTTGAGCGACTCGAGCCTGTTTCCCTTCACGCTAACCTTGAGGAGTCCGTCGAGCTGCATGATCCCATCAATGTTTGTGAGCTCATTGTTATCAACAACCAGCTCGCGTAGATGGACCAGGTTCGACATGCCATTGAGCGTCTCGATTTGGTTGTCGGAGATGTCGAGATACTGCAAGTTCGAGAGCATTCCGAACGCCGTGAGCTCGCAGAAGCAGTTGTTGACAGCGCGCAGCAGACGAGTCGTGCTCGGAACGCCTGTCAGATACGCCAAGAAATTGTCGGACACGTTCAGCTCGAGTAGCTGTGGACACCAGTCGTCCAGCTTGACGAGTGTCTCAAGGTCTCTGCCTTGCAGATTCAAGGACTTGAGGTCCTCCCAGTACGGCTCGAACGGCTCGATGTCGGAGAGGATCTTCACCAGGTTGTGTACAGCCACCGAGAACGACGACTCGAGCTGGGAAACTGCTGTGACGTCGTGACGGGCACCGACGTACGACATATCCGGCACATATAGTGCCCGAGCGCTCTCGTCGCGGTCGACCAAATCGTGTTCCTGTCTTCTCACCGGAGAGAGAGGAGGAAGCGCAAATGAGACCTCTGGTCGAGTCGTAGTATCAGCCAGTCTCTCGTTCTGTCGACGGACCGGCGTCGACGGCTGGCTGTTGTGCATTTGGCTGGACTGGGCGGGCGATTGGAACTTGAGGCTCGACTGCGACTTGAGACGATGCAGGTTTCGCTGGGCGCGCTGGGTGCTCAAGGGGTCGTCTCTGGTGTCGGTGAGGTCTTCGATGCCCTCGAAGACGTCCTGCTCGTCCGCATCGTCAGCGCCGTTGGTAGCGTGCTCGGCCGACTTGGCTTTAACCCAGCGCATGTTGTCGCGGTCGTACACCATTGAGCCGACGGTCGAGGGTATCAAACCGTTGACCTGCTGGGGGAGAATAACCTGCATGGCCTCTGAGACATTGCTGGTCTGACCCTTTTGGTCGTTGTACGTTGCTGTGGACGACTTTGAACGCGCAGCCGACTGGACTGACGCCGGGCTCCTCTTTGGGCTGGAAAGCTGCGGGCGTTGCGGTGAGAGCTGCGTCGGCGGCGGCGTCACTTTCCCGGTAGACTCTGGACTCGCATTCCAGACAGACTGCGAGAGCTTCGAGGGCGTAGTCGTGCGGGTGCCGAACGTGCCAAATGAGGACGCCGCGCTGCGCGTAAGCGATGGCTGGTAGCCAGACGGATACTGGCGCTGACGGGGTCCCGGAGACTGGCCCGCAGGGCTGCGCGTGAGTAAATCGCGCTTCTGGCCGCGAGAGTCTGCAAACACGCTGCCCAGGTGGATCTGGTGGCGAACCGAGTCGTAGATCGACTGCGGGTCTGACACAGGCTCGGACGTCTCCTTTGCATCGTGATCTTCAGGGTCCTCGTCGTGGTCCTCGTCAATGAGACCAAGCTTCTCCATGGCCGCAGTCACCGCAGCGCTCGATGAGCTGTGATTGCGACGAAAGAGTCTTGGCGACCCGCGGTTCTCTTGGTCTGAAGCAATCCGGGCAGCAGACCCACCCGAGGCCAGCGAGCGCCGGCGGCTTCTTGGGTGGCCGTACGCGTTGGAATCATCGTCCGAGAAGTAGTCATCATCAGTGCTAAGGCGGCTCGAGAAGCTGCCTCCACGCCAGGTCGCTGTGTCTCGACTCACCGGCGAGTCTGTGGGCTTGAGTCCGCGAAGCATCTCCATGACGTGCTCGGCCTGCGACATAAAGTCCTGGGTCGTGACCGTGATGGAAACACCCTCGGAGCTGGACGTGTTGGTGCCATTCGTGTCGGCCTGCTGCAGACGGGCGCGCTTTGAGGATCGCTCGCGGCCAGGCGAGTTTCGCAACAGATTCGCGGCCACGGATGATTCTAGTTTTGAAGAAGAGAGCGTATTAGCAATTGCGTCCTGCGAGCCTGCGTTGGGGTCAAGAGAGGGCTCATGAGCGGACCCAGGACCAGAGTCATGACTGAGCTCATCGTCACTGGACTTGTCGAGCTTGGGGATCAAACCTTCAAAACGGGAGTTCGTGTATGAGTCGTGTGGCTGGAATAGCTTGAGCGTGTGCCGCGATGGCAGCGGCTGTGGTCCCTCGTCGTCGTCGCTACTGATAGGCGACGACGACCGCACCGGGATGAAATTGAAGTCTGACTGCTGGGGCGGGTGGGGGCTGCCGCGAGATGAAGACAGGTGGCGCGGGCTCGGCTTGAGTGGTGAGACGTTACTGGGCAGCTCCTCATGGACGAGGTCAGACTCGTCGCGTGCGCGGGGCGGAGATGAGCTCATGGACGACGTAGTGACCTCGGATCTGGAGTCCGAGTCCTCGAGATCGCCCGACGTCGGCACGGACTTTGGCGCCGACGGGTCGCCCAGGTCGACGGTGTCGTCAACGTCGTGGTGTGTCAGGTGGGTCATGCGACGGGGAGCTGCGTCCTCCTCACTGGCATCTTCGAGAATCGGGCCACGCGTTCTTGTCGACGGAATAGCAATCGGGCTGATCGTGTCCAGCTGAGATTGCAGGCGGGAGAAGCTGTTCGGCCGAACACGCTCTTCACGAGACACGGTCGAGTGACTGGAGGTCAGAATGGTACGGTCGGGGCTGCTTACAAGGTGGGGACGTTCTCAGCTTCATTGCGTGCAGGACTCGCATTAGGGCGAAACATAGACTCAAGCGTGAGTGGACTAAACATGTCGCGGGTGTCGGCGCGGCGCTTCCACTCAGGCGTGCAATGACGAGAGCCTTCAAAATTGATGCGTGTGGTGCCGCCGGCTGAGGAGAAGCCGCTCTTGGTCGAGAATCGCGCGGAGACCGCAGGCGAGTCGGCGGGCGAGTTTGGCTGCGAGATCCATTCTTCTGACAGCTCTGGATCGATCCAGTCGACCGACTCGTAGGGATGGGCCTCGACGGCAATAGGTTTGAGAGATCCGTTTAGCGCCCCGCGGAGCTCGACAGGCACGTTGAGTGTGGGTGACGACAGAGTCCCTAACGGTACCGACGGCTGGCGGCGCGGCGGAAGCGTGGGCGGGTTGACCGTGGGGTTCATTGCAGCAGCGCACAGGGTGTGATCGGCTCACACAGCGAGCCAGCAGAGCTAGAACGCGTCGATCGCACAGAGGGCGTACAAGGCTGCACAAGTCCGTCGGCAGGAACCGTCGCGGCGGATGCGGTTTTCAGACAGCGAAGTAAACAAACGCGCGCGCTCCGGGTAACGGATGGCACTGAGGCGGGCGGGTAACAGCGTGTGCCAATTCCGGGTAATTCAGTAAGCGGCGGTTTCGACGGACTCGCTCCGGACCCGCCGGTCCTGCTCGCAGCCGCGCCACCGGCATCACGTGCGGCATGTTTTAGCTCCAACTGCATCCGCCCGAACGAGCTAGTGCGCTAAAACGGCACGATGTACCAGATTATGTAATGCCAAACGTTTTTCGTCTTCTGGCGCCGGACAGGTCCCAGCCTGAGCGGGCGGGTGCTGACGCCGGCCGCGCCATACTGCCGGACGTGCCCTAGCTTCTTCTTACCTTTTTCACATTTTTTCACTTTTTTTTCTCTCGCGCAAAAAACTCAACTATCCACGGCTTACATACGCATAGCACTCTCGCACTTTCCTGATCTGCTTCGTCTGACCCTTTCCACTTCAGCCCTTCACACAAGCTAAAACTGAGGATTTTCCTAGATTTCCTGTTGATTTTTTTTCTCACACTCTCAGTTCTCTCTTGTTGTCTGTTTACTGGTTTACTCTTTGCGCGTGCCCAGGCTTTTCGCAGCGCGCTCTTCGGCTGGTTCAGGTAGGTGGTGGCGCTGCGGTGGCGCAGAAGCAGTGCGGTGGCGCTTGTGCGGCGCGTGCGGCTCGTCTCCTGGCGCAGTTAGGAGACTGGACTGACGGGCAGCCGGTATTCGTTTTCGGTCGGCAGTCCGCTGCTGATCTAGGCTCTCGGGCCGTCACAGGACACTCGCATAAGCAGTGTGCGTCTAGCAGCGTATAGATCGCGGCAGACTTGGAAACGTTTGATCATCGATTGTGTTCACAGTCGTCAAGATGAATTGATACCGGCTCCCGGCATCGACAGCAAGTGGCAGCGACGAGCAGCACACAGGCACCCCAGACATCGCAGACCCTAGGCGTCAGAGCAAGACAGTTTGTCAGCACAGCATGAACGGTACAAACGCTACGAACGGCATCGCCAGCACGCCTGGCACTCCCGGCGCTGCCGGCATGGTCAGCACCTCTAGCACCACCAGTGTTGTGGGTGCTGGCGCCAACTCTCCTGGCGTGGTGTCGGTTTTGCGCGGCAACTCTGGTCGCAAGGAGGCATCTACATTGTCTACTACGAGCACCACCACGTCCGGACAGTCGTCCGCGATGTCGTCTCGCAATAACTCGCTTACGCGTGACAACAAAGCCGGCGGAAGTCAGCCGGCTCGCTTTGTGCTTTACGAAGATGGCAGACATGAGCACGTCCTGAAGTCGCCCAAACGGCAAGAGAAGCTTTCTAACATGCTGCGTGACTTGATGGGCGGCGGTAAGAAGAAGGAAGAAATTCCAGAGGCTGCTGAAGGTCTCAGTCTGGTGTCGTCGTGGATCAACCAGCTCAAGACCGAGAAGGAGGAGAAACCTAAGCGTACGGGTGCTATTGCTGCACCGGCGTCGCTGGTGGCCAAGTACGGCAAGTGCCACGAGGTCATCGGGCGCGGTGCGTTTGGCATCGTTCGCATTTCTCATAAGGTCGATCCCAAGAACGGCAGCCGTGAGCAGCTTTACGCGGTCAAAGAGTTCAAGCGCAAGCCTCAAGAGTCGATCAAGAAGTACACGAAGAGACTGACGTCCGAGTTTTGCATCTCGTCGTCGCTGCAGCATCCCAACGTGATCCACACATTAGATCTCATCAAAGATGAACGCGGCGAGTACTGCGAGGTGATGGAGTTCTGTGCCGGCGGTGACCTCTACTCGCTCATCCTGAGCTCCGGTAAACTCGAGGTTGTCGAAGCCGATTGCTACTTCAAGCAGCTCATGCGCGGTGTCGTCTACATGCACGAGATGGGCGTTGCACACCGCGATCTGAAACCAGAGAATCTGCTCTTGACAACGCATGGCGCGTTGAAGATCACCGACTTCGGTAACGGCGAGTGCTTTCGGATGGCCTGGGAGAAGGATGTGCATTACACCAACGGCATTTGTGGCTCGGGCCCCTACATCGCACCCGAGGAGTATGTCGACAAAGAATTCGATCCTCGTCCGGTCGACATCTGGGCGACAGGTGTGATCTACATGGCCATGCGTACGGGCCGCCACTTGTGGCGGCTTGCCAAAAAGGACGATGACGAGTTTTACATGAAGTACCTGAACGGGCGCAAGGACGAGGCGGGGTACGAACCAATCGAGCAGCTCAAGCGCGCGCGTTGCCGTAACGTGATCTACTCGATTTTGGACCCGCATCCATCGCGCCGCATCACGGGCAAGCAGGTGCTCAACAGCGAGTGGGGCCGTGAGATTCGCGTTTGCGAGTCTGGCGAAGTTGGCCTGTGACACTGGCCACCCCCCGCTGCAGCAGCGGGAGGGATACGAGGATGAAACGACATGACCGCTAACGAATTTCGACATCGACATTAGGCACGCCTGTATTATTTTGTGCTACGACGTGTATATAGTTTGTTATGTGACGATGCAATATATACATTTGTGCTGAGGAGCGTATGTGCGGCACTTTCGTGGGGCTGGCACCGGCTACTTGGCGCCGCGGGCTGCCAGATAATGCTGGCGAGCTCGCTACACCTGGCGCTGTGTAAGAGTGTACCGCTGGCGTGGCGGGCGCTACTGCGCGGGGCGGAAAGGGTGGTTGTGCTGGGTCTTGGGCACATGGTTGACTATACAGCCGCCCGCCCGGCATGGCATGGCTTTGTCGGGCTGGTGCTTGAGCAGAGGTCCGGGTGGGTGCGGAACCCCCTCGTGCCCAATTGGGTTGTTTGCGACAGCACCACAAGATGTTTGTGCGCGTCAAGAGGGGGAGACCCTACATCCGTGCCGCCGGCTATGGGCCGGTCGATGCGCATAGCGATCGTTCGCGAAAAAAAGTGCCGCATAGACAGTCACGCACAAGGTCATGGAACATCTGACGTCATTTTCGCGCCGCAGCGCGCGCTGCTGCGAGCTAGAAATGGCTGAATCGGGTGGAGTCTCGCGCTGTACCGTACGCGGTGGGGACTCTTGCTGGCGGGTTGCTCGACCGGGTTACGACTGGGTCTCCGCAGTATCGCGAGTCACGAGCGAGATGTGCTGCAGGTCCACGACACCAGGACCGAGTCCGCGACTAGTACAGACTGGCATGCTGTCGCAAGCGTGACGACGGCAACGCAGCGCGCCAGCGACCAGAGCACTGGAATCACCCGAACCCTAGTCCATGATTGTCGATATGCTGCCGTGGATCTGGAAGGACCGAGGCCGTGCCCGAATTGCAGCGGCCCGGCCAGGCCGGGCAGCCCTCGGGCCCTTGACCGGTGGCCTCGGCCCCGCCAATCTCCTTTGGAGCGGGACGATTCGTAATTGAATATCCAGGACAGGTAGAGGGCGGTGCTGCGCCCCGACTCAGCCCCCGCGGAGGCGGCGGAGGCGGCGGAGGCGGCGTACGGTCGCACCGGCCCGGCCGGGCATTTCTCCAGCCGCCAGTGGTGGGTCCCGACACCACCGTCGCGGCAGTGGCGTCCGGCGCCCACCTGTCTGCGGCTGCTGGCTGGGACCTGCCCATGAAGCTCGATCGCCGCAGGACACCAACACCGACCTTCGGCTCTGGAACCGAGAGTCAATCGCGCTTGGCGTCTTGGCGACAGGCCAATGAACTGCCAACACCGCACTGCCAACCTGGCAGCGCCCGTGCCAAGCCGGCTCTCGCGCCGCGTAGAAGCAGGTAGAGGGTCTGCAGGAGATCTGCTGGGAGACTGCGTCGTCAGCGTAGTGGCGTGTGGCGGGAGCGTAGCGTCTCGGCGGCGGAGCGGCGAACGGCCCGAGGCGGCGCGCGCAGCAGGGCAGAGTCGAACCCGCGATCGCGAGGCGGAGCCGGTGCGCCACTCTGGGCGCGTGGCGGGTAGTCACGTGAGATCCGCAGCCCGGTCCGGGAAGCTGGTTGCCAGGGCAACTGCACGTGACGTGCCTAGGTCGGCCGCCGCCAGCCATCACATTTCTAATGGCGGCGCAGCAGCGATTAATCATCAAAACGAGGACTGCATAGACCTCTAGAGAGCACACAGCATCCATCACACCGCAATCGGCAGCATGAGTTGGAACGGATTCAAGAAGGCGGTGAACCGCGCCGGCACGACGGTAGGTGGAGCGATGACGGAGCCGATCGGTTGGGCGTGCCCGCTTATCGGCACATCCGGAACGGCCGAGAGCGAACAGCGGCGCCCGACCGGCGGCAGAATAATCGGACGTAGCGCGCCGGACGAGACGACGGCGGCGAACGTCCGAGGTGGTGTCGCATGAGGTCGCGTGTGCGGCCGCCCGCGCTGCACGTCGACCGTTGGCGATGCCTCACCGGGCAGGGCTAACGGCGCAGGTCATGATGAAGACGGGCCACGTCGAAAAGACGATCGACCGCGACTTTGAGCTCGAGGAGCGCCGGTTCCGCACGTAAGTGACTGGCAGCGCACGGCTGACGGCAGACTCGAGACGGCGGCGAACAAGCTGCAGAAGGAGGCCAAGGGCTACCTGGACTCGCTGCGAGGTAAGTGCGGCGGCCTGGGCGCGCTGACGGCAGCCATGACTGCTGCGCAAACACGGATCGCCGAGACGATCGACGCCTTCTACGGTGACGCCGGCACGCGTGACGGCGTGTCGCGGTACTACCGCACGGCGGTCGAGGATCTCGATGCCGACACGGTCAAGTCGCTGGACGGCCCATACCGGGCCACCGTGCTCGAGCCGATCTCGCGGTTCTGCTCGTACTTCCCTGACATCAACGACGCCATCAAGAAGCGCAACCACAAGCTGCTGGACTACGACGCCATGCGCGCCAAGGTCAAGAAGCTGATCGACAAGCCTTCGGACGACGTGCAGAAGCTTCCTCGGGCGGAGAAGGACGCAGACATGGCCAAGCAGATCTACGAGGAACTCAACGAGCAGCTGATCGCCGAGCTGCCGCAGCTGATCGACCTTAGAGTGCCCTACCTGGATCCGTCGTTCGAGGCCCTGGTCAAGATCCAGCTGCGGTTCTGCTCCGAGTCGTACACACGTATGGCCCAAGTCCAGCAGTACCTGGATCCGGCCACGCGCGAGGAGTACGCCAACGGCATTCTTGACACACGCGTCGAGCAGGTGCTGCAGAGCATGCGCGACCTGCAGATCACGTAAGTTTGTGCGCGACCCGGCTGACGGCAGTGGAATGTCGACGGCATAGATACGGTTTTGATTTCGGTGTTGTCTTGGTTCAATTTCATGAGTGTCACAACTGTGCGGCTGCGCGGCTGTGCGGCTCGTGCGGCTCGGCTGCGCGGCGATCACGTAGTCACGTGGCGTCCGGTTGCGGTGGTCACGTGCCATATAGCCAGGTGGCGCGTAGTTCGTATAAAGTCGCTGGCTCCGCATGCCGTCCGGCAATGAGGCCCAAACGGATCGCGCTGTACTTACTGGCCGCCGCGGCTGGCGCGGCCGCTGCCAGCAAGAGCGTGTTGCTTGAGAACGTGCGTGTGCTGACGGTGCGGTCGGACGCGAAGACGACCGGCCGGCGATCGCGGCCGGTGCCTCAGCTAAAGTGCGTGGGCACGGGCTGCGGCGCGTACAAGATCGACGTCATGCAGTGTTACAACATGGGCCTCGGGGAGGGTGGCGATGTCGAGTGGCGGTGCGAGGCTGACATCCCCGGCGACCTGCGTTTGGGTCGCACTGACGTCACCTGCGAGGGCTACGACTACCCGGACGATCCCTACGTTCTGCGCGGATCGTGCGGCGTCGAGTACCGGCTGCAGGTCCTCCCTGGAGGCCGCGTCGGCGGCGGCCGGCGGCAGGCGCCTAAGCTCGCCGGGGCCGACGACGACGACGATCCCGGCTACTGGCCGTTGGTCATCGTGGCCGCGCTAGCGCTGGCGTTGTTCTGGGTGACGCGCAACGGGACGCCGGTGCCGGCGCGGCCACGCCGGGGCTGGGGCGGCTGGGGCGGAGGCGACGATCAGCCACCAGGCCCGCCGCCGCCGTACTCGCCGACAGATCGGAAACCGTTCTCGCCCGAGCAGGCGGCGATGCGCGAGCAGTGGCGGCCCGGGTTCTGGACGGGCCTGGGCGCGGGCGCGGCGGCGGCATCGCTGCTGGGCCGGCGCGGGCAGCAGCCGCCGCAGGAGCGGGTAGCGCCACAGCCGTCGCGGTGGGAGCGCGACAGCGACGACGCCGGGCCATCGATGCGGACGGCGTCCGGGTTTGCGACAACCCGCCGGCGGTGACGTTCGAGTAGTGAAATGGATACATTACGCGTTGGACGCGGCGACAATCATGGCGCTGGCAAACGCGACCTTGAACGACGTGTTCTCGAGCATGTAGTCGCGGTCGCCGAGCTTGTTTTTGGCCCAGCCGTAGAGCTGGGTGTAGGGGATCGTGATCACACCGCGCGAGACGAGGAACTGGATCAAGAGATACGCGCTGCCAGCGAAGAAGACAAAGACGCGCGAGAGCTTGCCGATGACAAAGCCGGTGAAGAGACCAAGAAAGCTGCCGATGGAGAGCTGGCGGTAGTCAAGGCCGAGACGGCCCTTGCGGACGGCGCCTTCCTCGCGCGGCATCGTGTAGACGTAGCGCTGGCGGTCAGGGAACGGCGCGGCGACGGCGACCTCGCACTCGACGGGCTTGCGGGCGAGCAGGTCGTGCGCGTTGCAGGCGGCGGCAGCGAAGAGAAAGCCCAGGCCGGCCGAGTTGCGGAGAGGCCGCGGCGCGGCGGCGGGGACGGCGCGCCACGGGCGGGCACGGGCGCCGAAGCTGCCGCCGAAGCTGCCGCCGAAGCTGCCGCCAGGGCAGCTGCCGCGGGAGCTGGCGGCTGCCGTGCGGGCCGAGGCGTGGAAGACGCGGAAGAAGCGGGCAAAGATGGGGGAAGACATTGCGGTCTGGGGTCAGCGCACGGGGCGTCGAGCGGCGGCTCGCCGACGGCCGGCCGGCGAGAGCCGACAGCGGCAGGTGGGCCTTACCTCGGACACAGGTGATGCGGCTCGGTGATCTCCAAGCGACCCAGGCCAAGGGCTTTATAGGCCGGCGCGCCAGCGATCACATTCCTCCCAACGGCGATCGATGAGATCACCGGCGCGCGGCGCGGAGGTGGGGCGCTAGACGGCGGTGGGGCGGCAGGCGGCTGGGCGGAGGGCGCGCGGGGCGTGGCGGCGTGCGGGCGCGACGGGGCGTGGTTGGCGCGCGAAGGGCGGCCGCAGAAGGGACATGAGCCGCACTGCACGCGGCGCAGGAGGCGCATGAGCCGCACTGTGTGCGGCGCAATGAGCCGCACCGCACGCGGCGCGCGCGGGCACGCTGAGCCGCGGGGGGGGGGGGGGGGGGGGGGGGGGGGGGGCCCCCCCCCCCCCCCCCCGCGCCCCCCCCCCCCGCCCCCCCCCCGCCGGAGGCTCGTAGCAGCGGCATTGTGCGCGGCGGCGGCTATATGCTCAGCT